>NC_052323.1:5057001-5317001 GCF_016432855.1 Salvelinus namaycush
ATGAAACTGAGGAGTATTTCTGTCATTAATGCCCAGTCATGTGAAATCCATAGATTAGGGCCTACTGAATTTATATCAATTGACTGATTTCCTTATATGAACTGTAACTCATTGAAAATGTTGTATGTTGCGTTTATATTTTTGTTCAGTACAGTTTTTTTTTAATCCTCAAAGTCACTTCAAACCAAATGTTATAGCAATGTTATACACGGTCATACCTAGATACAAGCAGTTATAACCACAGGAGAGTACATAATGTGCTCTCTAACTTCAGGTGATCTGTCTATCTGGTCGAAATCTCTGATACAGGTGATGATATGAGTAACTTAATATTATTTTTCCAGAGTAACCATGATTCAAATAAATTGTTTTTTAGGTCTGCCCTAGAATAACTACTTTTCAGAGAATACACACTTTGAGGATAATACAGTGCCATCGACGCGGCCTGCTACCAAGGACTGCGGGTCCCCCCCTCTCCTTCTCTGTGGCCGACATGGTCAAGACATTTAAACGTGTTAACCCTCGCAAGGCTGCTGGCCCAGACTGCATCCCTAGCTGTGGCCTCAGAGCATGCGCAGACCAGCTGGCTGGTGTGTTTACGGACATATTCAATCGCTCCCTATCCCAGTCTGCCTTCCCCACATGCTTCAAGATGGCTAACCATTGTTCCTGTACCCAAGATGGCAAAGATAACTGAACTAAATGACTACTGCCCTGTAGCACTCACTTCAGTCATGATGAAGTGCTTTGAGAGACTAGTCAAGGATCATATCACCTCCACCTTACCTGCCACCCTAGACACACTTCAATTTGCATACCGCCCCAACAGATCCACAGACGATGCAATCGCCATCACACTGCGTACTGCCCTATCCCATGTGGACAAGAGAAATACCTATGTCAGAATGCTGTTCTTTGACTACAGCTCAGCATTCAACACCACAGAACCCTCCAAGCTCATCATTAAGCTTGAGGCCCTGGGTCTCAACCCCGCCCTGTGCAATTTGGTTCTGGACTTTCTGACAGGCCACCCCCAGGTGGTGAAGGTAGGAAACAACATCTCCACTTCGCTGATCCTCAACACTGGGGCCCCACAAGGCGCCCCCCCCGTACTCCCTGTTCACCCATGACTGCGTGGCCTTGCACGCCTCCAACTCAATTATCAAGTTGGCAGACGACACAACAGTAGTGGGCTTGATTGCCAACAACGACGACACAGCCTACAGGGAGGAGGTGAGGACACTCGAAGTGTGGTGTCAGGAAAACAACCTCTCACTCAACGTCAACAAAACAAAGGAGATGATCGTGGACTTCAGCAAACAGCAGAGGGAGCACCCCCCTGTCCACATCGATGGGACAGAAGTGGAGAAGGTGGAAAGTTTTAAGTTCCTCGGGGTACATATCACAGACAAACTGAAATGGTCCACCCACACAGACAGTGTGGTGAAGAAAGTGCAACAGTGTCTCTTCTCTATTCACCTTAAACCCTGACAAACCTCTACAGAAGCACAATTGAGAGCATCCTGTCGGGCTGTATCACCGCCTGGTACGGCAACCTCACCGACCTCAACCACAAGGATCTCCAGAGGGTGGTGCGGTCGGCACAACGCATCACCAGGGGGGCAAACCATTGCGGACCTTAAGCATGGTGGGTGCATAAAACATTTGTATATCTCTAATAATTAAATAACAATGAGATGGGTGCATGTAATGGTTCCAGAAAATAATATATATTTACAAAATGACCAAGTGGATAACCTGGAAGGCAAGACAAATCAAAGTAAAGTAACATATTCAGGTAAGAAATGGTCTCCTAGATGTCTGAATCAAGAGTTTGATATCAGACCATTTCTTACCTGAATATGTTACTTTTGATTTGTGTTTGACCTGACGAAGATCAATAAATCGATGAATTGGGAGCTTTAACAGTGGGCCTTCTTGTTCTATACATATCTTACATTACTCATCTCATATGTATATATACTGTATCTTATACCATATATTGCATCTTGCCTATGCCGCTCGGCCATTGCTCGTCCATATATTTATATGTACATATTCTTATTCTATCCCTTTAGATTTGTGGGAATTAGGGAGTTGTTGTGGAATTGTTAGATTACTTGTTAAATATTACTGCACTGTCGGAACTAAAAGCACAATCATTTCACTACACTCGCATTAACATCTGCTCACCATGTCTATGTGACCAATAACATTTGATTTGATTGCAGCCCTCCACGTAGATTCAGAGCTGATCTAAGTTCTGTATTGCAGTTCTATCAAGTATGTATACCATTGGCAAACTTTGTATACCATTGGAATATTTTTATATGTGCAAAAAGATTGTAATTTTGGTTTTGTACACAGTCATACAATACATGGTTTAAACATCTTAGGGTACATGGGGTGCTATATTTATGCATATGATCAGTCTATCTGGTCAAAATCACTGATACAGGTCCCCCTTCACATTCTGGTGGTATGGATATCTTGTTATCATGTCTCCAGAGAAACCTAGATTCAAATAAAGGTTCTATCTATCAAATTATTACAGGCAGAATTAGCTTTATTTTATTCAAAATAACCCCAAAAGGACAATTTATTTTCTTCATATTGATACATAAACATTAAACATTGATTTAAACAAATAAACCCTTTGGGCTATGTTAAAAAAATATGCCTCTTGGGTCAAAATTACTTCAGTAGGGAGTATGAGGTGTTTTAATAAAAGATGGAACATTTTCTTCTGAATCCAGGGCCTAATCCTTACTTGAGGTCCCCTTGACATAATGCATGATTTAAGTGGGCATATTTTAAGTAAGGACTGTGCCCTTAATGAATCAATTCTGATTCAACCAACATTCTCTTGATATACACTGGGTCTTGGAAGAAAGGATCTCTACTTAACAAGAAAGAGAAAAATTACACAGAGAAGGAGAAATGGAGAGTGAGAGAGAGGGGAATCAATCTACCAGGGATCGGGTTCTCTGAGGCAAGGTAGGAGTCTTTCTAATTGAATGGCAGAATTTGAAGTCAGATTCTTCATATATCATTTTCACCAGATTTAACTCTTCATATTTTCATATGGAGGGTGTCCTCCTCGCAACATAAGTTTCATAAGTGATGAGAAAGAATAAGAAGTTACGTAAGTGACTCCACTCCTACCAAAAAGTAATATGTAGTCTACGGACATGTTAAGGTTCAAATTCAATCAAACTAGCAATACAGGAATAAAAAACATTGTGTTCCTGAGTTGGAAATATGAAAATTATCAAGAGTAAGTCTTAATTCACCGCTAGACATTATTTGGGGTGCTTTTCCTGTCTCCCTACAATATTCTGATTGATAAGAGGTGTTTCAGACATAATTATGCACTATAGCAGTATTTTAGAATGCTTCTGCAGGGAGAGTTCAACCAATAACGTCATCGGGTTGATTGAGCCTGCTGTCTGATCAAGCAATGATTGGAGTCATGTTTTGTAGCAATTATTGTGGCCTTTGTGATTCGCCGATTGCACGATCACGTTAGCAGCAAATATATATGGTTGTCCTTGTCCAGCAAAGCCATTGTAATTGTTCCTACCTGCCAGGACAGTGCAGGATATCTAGGTTGACTCATTTCCCCTGGCTTTGTAAAGACTACAGCCTGACGGGAGCCCTACTTCCTTGTCCAAATGTCTTTCCACCTTCGAAGGCGTGTTTTTCAAAACGGGGCCAGTGCTAGTTTCTACAGGTTGACGGGAGAAACACTGAATCCAAACAATAAACTGATGATTTAATGTGCACTTTACATTTATTGTACTTTCTGAAACATTTGTTGATAACGAAATGTGAAAATACTCTGATTGTATTCAGTAACATTATACGAATATTCTTGGTAAATGTGAGGTATGTGCAACATAAGACACAAAAGGATTTGAGTGGTAGGACGTACTGGTGTCTCCAAGTGGCTGTGTGTCTCCACAGCGTACTGGTGTCTCCGTACTGGTGTCTCCACAGCGCTGTGAAGCACAGAGCCTGGGTTCTGATGTTATATATAGCATGTTACTGTACAGCATTTTCAACCTGTATACGGGTACGAGTGTAAAGGGTTAATATAGGATCATACAGCCATATTAATTTGAGCCGGAATATACTGAAGAGGAGTTGAGACAGCAAGAAGATGAATTGCTAGACCAGCAAGCACTGGCCACAGCAGCCGCCGCTCCTGACCCTGGGGAGAGTCCAGGTGACTAGTACGGGCCGCCTCCTCTGATGGACCTACTAGCTTCACTCACTCGCAGGTAGTCTTTGCCTTTTGGATCTTGACCTCACAGGGCGGGTCAACTCCCACTGAGCATTGGCGGGACAAGCCTCTTTCCCGGTGAGGAGGCCTCTGTCTTCCTACCCTGAGCTGAGTTAGCAGCCCTGAGCTCCACAGTATCAATCGGGTCACCCCTCTTGGTCTGTCCCTCCTTCCTACTGATTACACTTCACAGTTCGTTTGTGACACAGTATACTACGCATCAACGGGGGTTATTTTTGTACAAAAACAACAAGTAATTTGATCAACTATTTTTTATAAGCGCAGCATGATCTCATACACTCCTGCTAGCGGCTGGTCCTCCCTCATTAAGTCCCGGGTATAGGGCTTCGGCTAAGACTAATTACTTCAAATTAATTACTAACTGATAGCAGGGGTTCTTCTTCTAGGTAGAGGACAAACTATAGACATCCAGTGCTCCTTTAGTGAGCCTCTCGAGCTCCCCTTGGTTTCCTGCTGAGCCCACAATATGGTCTGGCGCGGGCCACCTAAGGTGAATCCCCTGGGCCTGTAGTTGTTACAATGCTGCTCTTCTTCTTCAGCACTTTAATCAACAAATAAATTAACTAGTTAATGATAACCAACAACACTTTTGTTTGGTTCCACAGCTTCACAACTGATGGATTTGATAGATTGTATATAGTAATTATAATGCAGATGATTCTAATGATAACAGCTATATTCTGTTCTTACCTTGCCCCAAAGTCTACTAACTTCAAATACAATCAGTTCCTGATCTGTATCCACCTACAAATCCCTCTTTCCGTATCTTTTACATTGTTTTTTATACACTTTTTTGCCCAAGCCCATGCCTCCTTTGACTACAGCCACACAACTCATCCTGCCCCTTACACGTGACATCTTAAGCAAAGTTACATAACACATTTTCACCTTTGCACGTGATGTCTGGTAACACATTGGTTACCTTGTAGGGGACGACAATCTGTGGGGTCATCTGCTTCACGGCCCACGTGCCATCAGCCAACTCCACCAGCTCACATCTAGGGCTTGAGTTTGATGGGGGTGTCGCCATATAAGATGAACCTCCACCCTCTGGCAGAGGAACATCTCCATAGACTACCAACATTTTGCTTCCTGTCCTTCTTCCGCTTCTTCTTGCTCTTCCTTGTCTCAGGTTTACCAGAGTCCTGTCTTGGGGACTTGAGAAGTCATCAGGTCATATTGACTAGGCTCATTCACGACAGGAGCCATGGTCAGAACACCTCAGCTAAATCAGGTGTAAGAACACTGACTATCCAGTAGCACCTCACTTTGTTGAAGCTAACCGTCCTATCTCCTCCCTCAAATACACAGGCATTGAGCATGTTGCTCTTCCAAGGAGAGGAGGTAACATAGAGATCCTACTACTACAACAGAGGCAGGCCTACTGGAAACCCTACCTAAAAACATTGACCTCTAGTGGTCTGAATATTGACTTTGATCTCAGGCCCTTATGAACAATAATTTTTTATGAACCAGTCTAATAAATTAAATAAATATATATATAAAATAAATATATTCTTTCTACAGCTTATCAGTGTACACCCAATATGTATCCTCCATTGATGATGCTTACTTTGCATTATAGTATAAGACATACCGTACATAATCTTGTTCAAGCATTCATTACATTACCCCGAAGAAGGCACAGTGATGCCGAAACTTTGGTGGTTTACCCAATAAACGACTGGGAGTTTATATAGAGAGTGTGTGACTATTTATTTTTGTAGTCTACTGTTTATTCACTGTTAGTCAGCACCTGTACACTAAATACTTTTCTCTGGGTGTGCACCAGCTCATGATTTTTATTGCAGTATTTATAGCCACATACGATTTGTCTTTACCTACTGTACCAACATAAATTGATGTCCAATTGATACATTTGATGTAAACATATTGAATTGTCCAGCAGTTATCAAACTATATTGCGCATTTGGAAAGCATTCAGACCCCTTGAATTTGTCCACATTGTTAAGTTACAGCCTTGTTCTAAAATGGATTAAACAGTATTTCCCCCTCAATCAATCTACATACAACACCCCGCAAAAAACAGGTTAAGAAATGTTGGCCAATTATTATTTTAAAAAAAATGGAAATATCACATTTACATAAGTATTCAGACCATTTACTCAGTACTTTGTTGAAGCACCTTTGGCAGTGATTACAGCCTCGAGTCGTCTTGGGTATGACGCTATAATCTTGGCACACTTGTATTTGGAGAGTTTCTTCCATTCTTCTCTGCAGATCCTCTCAAGCTCTGTCAGGTTGGATGGGGAGTGTCGCTGCACAGCTATTTTCATGTCTCTCCAGAGATGTTCGATTGGGTTCACGTCCGGGCTCTGGCTGGGCCACTCAAGGACATTCAGAGACTTGTCCCAAAGCCACTCCTGCGTTGCCTTGGCTGTGTGTTTAGGGTCGTTGTCCTGTTGGAAGGTGAACCTTCTCCCCAGTCGGGTTATCATCAAGGATTCCAGTCCCTGCCGCTGAAAAACATGATGCTGCAACCACCATGCTTCACCAGAGGGATGGTGCCAGGTTTCCTCCAGACGTGACGCTCGGCATTCAGGCCAAAGAGTTCAATCTTGGTTTCATCAGACCAGAGGATCTTGTTTCTCATGGTCAGAGAGTCCTTTCAGTTGCCTTTTGGCAAACTCCAAGCGGGCAGTCGAGTGCCTTTTACTGAGGAGTGGCTTCCTTCAGGCCACTCTACCATAAATACCTGATTGGTGGAGTGCTGCAGAGATGGTTGTCCTTCTGGAAGGTTCTTCCATCTCAAGGCCCTTCTCCCCCAATTGATTAGTTTGGCTGGGCGGCCAGCTCTCGGGAAGTCTTGGTGGTTCCAAAAGTCTTCCACTTAAGAATGATGGAGGCAACTGTGTTCTTGGGGACCTTTAATGCTGCAGAAAATTTTTGGTACCCTTCCCCAGATCGGTACCTTGACACAATTCTGTCTCGGAACTCTACGGACAATTCCTTCGACCTCATGGCTTGGTTTTTGCTCTGACATGCACTGTCAACTGTAGGACCTTATGTAGACAGGTGTGCGCCTTTCCAAATCATGTCCAATCAATTGAATTTACCACAGGTGGACTCCAATCACTTTGTAGAAACATCTCAAGGATGATCAATGGAAACAGGATGCACCTGAGCTCAATTGAGTCTCACAGCAAAGGGTCTGAATACTTATGTAAATAAGGTACGTTTATTTTTATAAATTAGCAAAGAAACTAAACTTTGCGCTTTCTCGTTATGGGGTATTGTGTATAGATCGAGGAACAAAATTAGATTTGATCCATTTTAGAATAAGGCTGTAACGTAACAAAATGTGGAAAATGGGAAGGCGTCTGAATACTTTCCGAATGCACTGTATAAGTTAACTAGGCACTACATAGAGGGTAATTTTGGTTCAGTAGTTATCAGTTTTGAGCAGTTTGATTAAGTGTGAGTTAATTGTATTGTTATCAAATGACAAGAAAATCATGTCAAAAATGAAGTGGATATTGCATTTTGAAAAGCACATACTTAGATTGAATACATATCCAAATTGAAAAAGTGATTGTGAATGTGTTTGTTGTACTCAGTCAATTGAAAATGTTCTCAGAGTTTTGAAACCTACAGCCCATACTGTACATTGCATAGCATCCCCTGCTGTTTGATTAAGTGTTTACGCATGAGGGTTATGAATATAGAAATATGTCTCTGCATGCAAGAGGGTTGCTGATTATTTTTAAGTCTTGAGAGTATCCATGTTTTTAGACAGATCACAGATCCCACTCCAACTCCAACCAGAGAACCCTCTTGATATCCACTAGCTCTCTTTGATTAGATATATAGAAGAGGCCCTCTTCCTATCCTCTCCTCCTCTCATTCCTCCGCTCCCTCTTTTCCTTGCCTCGCCTCTCCATTTGACTGGAAACCCTTAGCACAGTTTTCCCTTGAGAGCTGACGGATGCCTGAAGTGGAATTGGCTGCTTATTGGGGACTGGAGCTCAACATGTTCAAATAGAAAATGTATGAAAAACACATTAAGTTCTTGAGCAGGCTGACTCCTAGCTGGTGGTAGAGTGGAGCAAGAGTCAACTTGTGAGGCCTATATATGGGGTCGGCAACTCTGGTCCCTGGTATCTATGGATTACCCTCTTATGTTTTGGTCCATAACCTGAAAAATGGGTAATCTGGGATTGGTGCATCCATTTAAGAGTAGATACTGTACATGTCTCCAGTACACATCCCTCAGCGGTTTACCAAAAAAAGTGGCGGGGTAACAGCTTTGTTGTTTGAATGTTAGAGTTTCCCTTTAATTGGTTAATAGAGGACATACAGTACAGTAGTTCTACTGTAGTGCATGTATTAATCTGTTTTTATTGCTGGATCACTTATCATGCAGTCATACAGAATAGATCACTGTTGTGTAGAATAAAGAATGTAATGTTATGAGTATAACTACTGTTCCCTGAAGGAGGGAAATGATGTACAACATACTATGGGGGAGTCACACTCTCGCAACTTCAATTGATGGAACTAAAATCACGCCTGACAAGGCCAATGAAATCTGAGCCGCGCTGGAAGACCCGACTCCCACAGGTGATACGGGTGAGGCTCGGATTCATTACTTAGGTTTAATAATGCTCTTCACCCAGGAATGGGCGGTGCGAGTCTAAACAGTTGTTGTACCTCGTTTCCCTCCTTCAGGGAACAGTAGTAGTAGTAGTAGTAGTAGTAATAATATGTATTTTATGTAGCACTTTCCTTATTTAAAAAACAAACAAAAGTAAATGTAGTATAATGGTCTTCAACAGAGACTGGCACATCCAGGTTACATCCAGCTTCGGTGGGCTGCACGTAGGCCAAGCCTACAACACTCTCCTGAAAGTCAGTCAAGAGCCTTCACTCTCCATTCACAGAACTCTCATCCGCCACGCTGTTCTCATTATATAGTCATAAAGCTACGTTCCCTTTCAGTCAGTCCCCAAGCCGACCCCATTGGATACTAAATGAAAACGGCCCATGGCAGACCACCCGGACCTGGGGGCAGCAGTCTGGGTAGTGCGCACACGGTGTGCTGCCTAGTGACTTTCCCCTGTTCCAGCCGTAAGTAGTCTCCTTAGACAAACTTGTTGCCTCCAACAATGTATCAATGTTACGGCGTACGAGTCTGCAAGTTAACAACGTCAACTTGGAATAGAGGAAGAGGAGTTGGGATGCCTGGCTTTCCCCACCTACGTCCCTACATACATCCGTTCCCTAGTTAAACATCCCCGTGGATAGTACGACAACGGTCTTGAGAAAATTGTACAAGCAGAACACAGAAGGCTACTTGACCTAATTCGGGCATTGTTCAAATGAGGGAAAATGTAGGAGTGCAAACAGACTGTTGAAGGTGATGTTGGTGTGAAATTAAACATATTTTGTATTCCTTTAAAGAACCTCATGGGTAGCCTTTGGCTGAGCTTGTTAACTAAAGGGAGCGTAACCCTTAAGTGACTGTGAAGTTACTCACTGTACTGTAATTGAATGACGAGAAAAGCAATTGGAAGGCTGTGCTCAGCGCAATCACAAAGCTAGACCTGGCTCACCGGTACAGCCTGAACTCACTTTTCAAACCATCTCTCCTAACCTAATAATCTTACTTCTGTCAGCCTTATCTTCTCTTTTTTTCTCTGGTAATTTAGCTACCTCAGCAAACCAATGTTTTTTCTATTTCTGAAGTATGTAGATCGTTAACAAAGGTGTATATTTTATATTTCTTGATTACAAGCCGGCCTGTATAACTGTTGTATGGTATTAAACATATGCTATTATTCACTTTTATTCACTCTTCTCCTCAGATCCAGTAAAATTCTACTTGAGTAAAAGTTTGAAAGTATTTGGTTTAAAATATACTTAAGTACCAAAAGCATAAATGATTTAAAATTCGTTATATTAAGCAAACCAGATGGCACCATTCTTGTTTTTTAAATTGTATTTACGGAAAGCCAGTGGCACACTCCAACACTCAGACATCATTTACAAACAAAGCATGTGGGTTTAGTGAGTCCGCCAGATCAGAGGCAGTAGGGATGACCAGGGATGTTCAGTTGATAAGTGCGTGCATTGGACTATTTTCCTGTCCTGCTAAGCATTCAAAAATGTAATGAGAACTTTTGGGTGTCAAAGAAAATATATGGAGTAAAAAGTACACTATTTTCTTAAGGAATCTAGTAAAGTAAAAGTAGTCAAAAATATAAATAGTAAAGTAAAGTACAGACACCCCAAAAAACGACTTAAGTAGTACTTTAAAGTATTTTTACTTAAGTACTTTCCACCACTGTACATAGACAGCATCCTATCTGGCCAGGCGGTGGCTGCAGAAGGCCCATACAACCACCAAGGACTCCAGGCAAGCCAGCTATGGACTAATCTTTCCGCCATCGTACCTTCCACATACAGACTGCACTGACTCATACACATACACATACACACACACAGAGGCTACTTTTTATTTTATCCTCCTGTTGCTCAGTAACATGCCAACCTCACTAGTACTGCACAATGTTTAGCTTTTTTGTTGTTATATTTTTAGTATATAAAAGGTAGATTATTGCCTGGTCTTATGTACCGATTGTTGTGCTCTTCATTTTCATTCATATACTTATTGTCTATTGATTCGTTTTGTTACTTTACCGTATTGTGCAATGTTGAGGAAGAGCTGCAATTAAGCATCACTATCATTTACACATGCTGTACATTGTGTATGTGATTAATACACTTTAATTTGACAGTAGTTTATGTTCTGAACACAGTGGGGTGGATGGGGCAAACATTTGTTTGCGAAGAGGTTACAGTCAGCTTGATGGAATTGTTGCAGTAGTCAAAGAATAAGTACGCATCATAATCGGAGAGAGGAAATGGGTCAGATAAGAGGGAGGAGGAGACAACAGTAGGAAACAAAACATTTATTTGATCAACATTGTCTTTGAAGTAAGCAGCTTTACCCTGGTTATTCAGTCAGCTTCTGGTTGAAGAATATGTCTGTATACTTTGCATTACTCTGACCTCCTGAGTGGCGCAGTGGTCTAAGGCACTGCATCGCAGTGCTAGCCATGCCACTAGAGATCCTGGTTCGAGTCCAGGCTCTGTTGCAGCCGGCCATGACCGGGAGACCCATGGGGCGGCGTACAATTGGCCCAACGTTGTCTGGTTTAGGGGAGGGTTTGGCCGGCATGGATGTTCTTGTCCTATTGTGCTCTAGCAGCTCTAGCGACTCCTGGGTGCAATAAACACTGACACTGACACGGTCGCCAGGTGTATGGTGTTTCCTCTGACACATTGGTGTGGCTGGCTTCTGGGTTAAGCGGGCATTGTGTCAAGAAGCAGTGCGGCTTGGCTGGGTTGTGATTTGGAGGACGCACAGCTCTCGACCTTCGCCTCTCCTGAGTCCGTACGGGAGTTGCAGCGATGAGACAAGACTAACTATCAATTGGATACCACAAAATTGTGGAGAAAAAAAACAAGATTTATAAAAAATTATAAAACACCTGCATTACTCTAACATATGGAATTATTTTAAGATCCAAGATTATTTAGATATTTAAGTTTTAGGACCCCTTAAGGTATCCCAAAATTATTTGATGAAACATTGAATTTGGGCTTACTGCTATTAGCCCATAGAAACCGATTGAATAACAGCGTCATATATGGATAAACCATTACAAAATAAATCAAAAGGAAGTTTGTTCTAAAGTGTCTGTTCTATATCTGAAAGATCAGGAAACTATTATTACTGTATTACTATTAACATGTATTTATGCCCTTATTTTAGGCACTATACTATCGCCATGCAAAACATTAAGAATACCTGCTTTTCCATGACAGATAGACTGACCATGTGAATTCTACTGTATGATCCTTTATTCATGTCACTTGTAAAATCCATTTCAATCACTGTAGATAAAGGGGAGGAGACCGGTTAAAGATGGATTTTTAAGCCTTGAGAGAATTGAGACATGGATTGTGTATGTGTACCATTCAGAGAGTAAATGGGCAAGACAAAAGATTTATGTGCCTTTGAACAGGGTATGGTAGTAGGAGAAAGGTGCACCGGTTTGTGTCAAGAACTTCAAGGCTGCTGCGTTTCATGGTCAACAGTTTCCCATGTGTATCAAGAATGGTTAACCACCCAAAGGACATCCAGCCAATTTGACAACTGTGGGAAGCATTGGAGTCAAAATTGGCCAGCATCCCTGTGGAACACTTTCAACACTTTGTAGAACCCATGCACTGGCTAATTGAGGCTGTTCTGAGGGCAAAAGGAGGTTGCAACTAATTATTAAGAAGGTGTTCCTAATGTTTGGTATACTTACACGGAACCCAAACCGGCTGCGCGCGTGCGCTATCGTGCATAAATTTATTTTGCCCCCCCACACCAAACGCAATCACGACACGCAGGTTAAAATATCAAAACAAACTCTGAACCAATGACATTAATTTGGGGACTGTCACGGCATTCAAGAGAAGAAGATGAGGACCAAGGTGCAGCGTGTTGCGTGTTCATATTTAATTTAATAACAACCGAACACTAAACACGAAAATGACAAAATAATAACCGAAACAGTTCCGTCTGGTACAGATACGAAACAAAAAACAACTACCCACAAACACTGGTTGGAACAGGCTACCTAAGTATAGCTCCCAATCAGAGACAGCGATAGACAGCTGCCTCTGATTGGGAACCACACCAGGCCAAACACATAGAAAGACAACAACATAGAAAAAAGAACATAGACTGCCCACCCGAGTCACACCCTGGCCTAACCAAAATAGAGAATAAAAAGCCTCTCTATAGCCAGGGCGTGACAGGGACAGGTCGAAAAGCATTAAACATGTATGGCAATTTAGCTAGTTAGCTTGCACTTACTAGCTAACGTTAATTTGTCCAATTTAGCTAGCTTGCTGTTGCTAGCTAATTTGTCCTGGGATATAAACATTGAGTTGTTATTTTACCTGAAATGCACAAGGTCCTCTACTCCGACAATTAATCCACACATAAAATGGGCAACCGAATCGTTTCTAGTCATCTCTCCTCTTTCCAGGCATTTTCTTCTCTTGACTTTATAATGCGATTGGCAACTTTCATAAATTAGGTGCATTACCGCCACTGACCTCGTTCGTTTTTCAGTCACCCACGTGGTTATAACCAATGAGGAGATAGCACGTGGGTACCTGCTTCTATAAACCAATGAGGAGATGGGAGAGGCAGGACTTGCAGCGCGATCTGTGTCAGAAATAGAACTGTATTTTAGCCCTTTGCAACGCAGACACTCGTTGGTTCGCGCGAGCAGTGTGGGTGCAATAATTGAATAACATAGATTTCAAAATGTATTTTGCGACGCGAGCGGTGTAGTCAGCCTGTAACCGTACTGGAGATGGTGACATGGGTGTTGCTGTTGGTTGGACCTTTTCGGGCTATGCACCAAGCTATGACAACAGCCATGACAGCTGGCACTGAACGTTATCACAAAGAGTAGCTATCTGCGTTTGCATTAAAGGTCTGGCACCATTATGTTACTTGGGGTATGGATTTGCACGAGCACAACTCCTGCTTGCATTTTAAGCCCCGCGTACCCAATCTTCTGATTTATTGGGAGAGATGTCTGTCTGAAGAGGATCCACCCAGAAAGTTATTGCAAAGACATCTTCCAGACCCTAGTCACTACTTTTGTCAAGACTAAGCCACAAGTACAGTGACATCCAAGCTATAAAACCTCAAAGTGTGGGATGATGCTCAACTCCCCTCGGCATAAATATACTGACATAATAATAGCAATAATGTTTGGAGGTAACCCTCTAGTCAACGGGAAGCCTCAAGAATCATCAACAAACGCTCCAGGTGTACCCTCTCCACTTGGGCTGAACCAGCTCCACAGGGGGAAATGTGTAAAGGAGGGTTGGAGGCCAGGGTGTCTGTTCCCAATGAAGCGCTTGGGTCCCTCATTAAGCGAAACAGACAATGTGCGCTTCCTCACGAAGCGTAAAGATCTACATCGGCCCTGCAGAAGATTTCCCATATCTGGGAGACCACTCAGGGGTGTCGTGATGTTGCATTGATTAATGTGACGACTGCTGCTCATCGACTGAGTAACGGTTTATAATTACGTGATTAACCTCTTGACGCTAGGGGTCAGATTTTAAAATAACGTTCCCAAGGTAAACGGACTATTTCTCAGGTCCAGATCGTAGAATATGCATATAATTTACAGATTAGGATAGAAAACACTCCAAAGTTTCCAAAACTGTCAAAATATTGTCTGTGAGTATAACAAAACTGATTCTGCAGGAGAAAACCTGAGGAAATCTATCCCGGAAGTGTTTTTTTGTTTGTTAGTTTTTTTAAAATCTGTGTTTCCTGGCCCGTCTTTCTTCCATTTAAAGGGGTATCAACCAGATTCCTTTTCCAATGGCTTCCTCAGGCTGTGACCAGGCTTTAGACATAGTTTCAGGCTTTTATTTTGAAAAATTAGCGAGATTTTTCAAAACTAGTCAGGTGTCCTCTGATTAGTTCCTGCGCGCGAGAGGGGTAGCTCTCCATTTTCTTTCTCTCTTTTATTGAATAGGTTACGGTCCGGTTGAAATATTATCGATTATGTTTGTTAAAAACAACCTGAGGATTGATTATAAAAAACATTTGACATGTTTCTACGAACATTACGGATACTTTTTGGAATTTTCGTTGAACGGAACGAGGTTTTGGTTTTCTGAACATAAAAATGGCATTTTTTTTGTTATAAAAGTAATATTTATCGAACAAAAATAACATTTGTTGTGTAACTGGGAGTCTCGTGAGTGCAAACATCCGAAGATTATCAAAGGTAGCATTGATTGATACACTCACAAAAGCTTGGATTGCTTTCGCTGCAAAGCATATTTTCAAAATCTGACACGATAGGTGGATTAACAACAAGCTAAACTGTGTTTTGGTATATTTCACTTGTGATTGCATGATTATAAATATTTTTTGTAATATTTTTGAATCTGATACGTTTGGGAATTTTCTTCTGCCTTTCAGGACCGGAACGAGGCTGTAGTTTTCTGAACATAACGCGCAACCCAAATTGCGTTTTTTTGTTATAAAAGTAATATTTATCGAACAAAAATAACATTTATTGTGTAACTGGGAGTCTCGTGAGTGCAAACATCCGAAGATTATCAAAGGTAAGCGATTAATTTTATTGCTTTTCTGACTTTCGTGACCATGCTAATTTGGGGCTAGCTGTTGTAGCATTGATTGATACACTCACAAAAGCTTGGATTGCTTTCGCTGCAAAGCATATTTTCAAAATCTGACACGATAGGTGGATTAACAACAAGCTAAGCTGTGTTTTGGTATATTTCACTTGTGATTGCATGATTATAAATATTTTTAGTAATATTTTGCGCCCTGCAATTCAGCGGTTGTTTAGGAAAATGATCCCGCTAAAGGGATCCGTAGCGCAGAGAAGTTAAATGAACCAGGAATTATTAACTCATTAACCTGGGGCACCATGGGAAAGTTTGTGTTTATTGAGTTTCTATTGCCCAAATTAACTCAAAGAATATCAGCATATCGATTTTACAACCGTCGCTAATTAATCAATTTCCTCTCATTCTGAACGTCGCATAATCCGAGAATCCCGAGTCCCACCAATGAGTCCGTACCACACCAATTGAGTTGATTATTTATTTACTAACAAGCTAAAATTATAATATAAGATACACATACACAAACACACAGTCTAGGCTATTGATTAGAACTTAGTACAACGAAACAGCTCCCTAGCGGGCCAACACAATATGACACGTGTTACACAAAATGGGGATTTAAAAGACAGAGAAAGAGAGAAAAGCACACTTGGGTACATTTGTAAACTAGGCCTAGTTTATCCCTAACCTTGCCCCGGACTGCCGCTCTTATGGGTCAGAATATAATGATGTAATTATGCGTTGAAGGTCTCTGACGGGGTGTCTCTTCGTGGACGAGTTTCGGCTTCTCTGATGACGCACTTCTCTGGTTACAGGGTGTAACTCTCTGGTTGTCCTCACAATGTCAGTGTCCTTTGTCTTAGTGGTCTGTTTCCTCGCCCTTGTTTTGAAAGGGGTCTTTTGAGAACAGCCAGCCCTGTAGCTCAGGGCTCACAGCATAGGAATGAAAGCATGGTAGACACATGATTCGATGGAGAGTGGTGACCAGGTGGTCAGAAATGGGCGTTTCCGACTTTAGGGCAATTCTCTGGGCGCACCAAGTTTACGAGGTAAGGTCTGGATTTTACTCAGATCCAATTTAGACAACTAACTTCACATTTCATCTTTACAAAATGTTCTCTTTGATCTGGACATTTTACACACAATGTACAATATGCAAACATCAAGCATATACTAGGAAAACTCTTAAAGTTACAATGTTTTTGTTATAACGTCATCCTTTAATAACTTAACAAAAACAACATTCATTTTCAAATTCCATCTATCGTCATTACCACCATTGTAGCTGACGAAACCTATTGTCCCAAAGTCCAGTTATTGCATGTTAATGTTCTGAGGCCGGTTCTCCATAGTGAGAGGACAAAGGAATTTTGTCTGCTGCCTTAGATTTACAATGGTCGTGAGGTGTCATAAAATCCCCCCATCTCAATACCTCTCGATCTATTCCTCTCTGCTGGGTGTGAGAGATCTCTCTGTAGGATTGTGGTCCACGGTAACCTGACCCAAGCAGGCCAGTCATGACAGTCCCCCTCTGGTAGGTTCAACTTGGAAGGATTCTGCATGTTGCAACCCACCATAAGAATGACCATCGGATGTTATGGTTTGTGGATCATCGTAGCAGTCCCCCCCCCCCCCCCCCCCCCCCCTTGGTGATTTATCCTGGTAGGATTTCTGCAAGCTACAGATCACCACCAGAATGGACCTGGGAAGTACGGCAGTGGCTCTGTGTTCCGGCCACTTGTCCAGTTGTCCCGGCTAGTGGATCTAGGCAGTAACTTGGGCAGACGTTAATAACGCACAACACTCAGGTCTTCCCCAAATGAGTGGCGTTATGGGGAACTTGTTTATGGCTCTATCACTTCCTACGTGTCAAAGGAAATTAAACAAAAATTGAAAAACATAAACAAAAGATATATTGTGTATATCTACCACACCTTAATCATCTAATTTGGCCTATGTTCTATATATGTCCAAGGTCTCGGCTAAATGACTATCATGGCATTGTCTCTAATGTCATATCTAGGGTGATCCTACTTGAAGGTGGGTAGTTAAGGAACTTGGGAAAATGGTCCCTGAGGGACAAAGCTTACATTGGGGACATTACATGGCTGAGGCTGGGGATGCTGTGGATGGACCCCCTGATGGGGTTTCAGGCGCTATTGCCAACTTTCCAAAAATCGGAATCGTTCTGTCCCACGGGTAATCCTAGTATAAGACCTCATTAGGTCTTCCATTGCACGTGTGCGCCTGTGTACATAGTAGGTGCACACACCAAGGGAAATAAGACCAAGGATCATGGTAATAGTCAGGATACTGTCCGGCACCGTCCAAGAGCAGGTGACAGACCAATCTTTTGGCCTGAAGTCAGTTGGGTCAACTAAAAGTGCCTCATCCAGTATGCTAAGATTAACAGTCATTGGTCCCTCGTACTGGATTTGGTTTTGAATGGCTTGTGGTAAATCAAGGGAACGCTTAGCAGAAGCGTCAGGCATTTCAATCTCTGTGTCTATCCTGTCGTCGGGAAGTTGGTCTAGAGCGAGGTCGTCTATGTTCATAAGTCATAGTGGCGGACGCGACCGGTGTGTTGACCAACCATCGATTCCCTACCACCTCCACTTGTGTGGTGGTGACCCCATCCCTTGCTGTTAGTTTGGCTCTACAGCGTTCTTTGCTGGTGATAGGCTTAAGACCACAAAGACGCTCAGTGTTATCCCTGACTAACGGTTTGCTAGGACAGAGGTAGTGGACATCTTTGGTTAGAGTACACATTAACAGGTTAGGGGTGAGATAGAAATCTGGGTTGTTTTCCTGATAAGCTACAACTGGGTGTGTGACAATTTGTACGTGGGTACTGTTGCGCCAAAGTCCTACATTTAGAACCATTTTCAATCTATAGATATTCTCCAGTTCAACAACCGGCAGTATCAGTAAAAATCCCACTTTGTTACGATCAACATCAACATGTATTGGGATTGCCAACCCCAGACTATAGGCCAAATGTGACTGTAACGGCCTTATCGTGGTTGTAGTAGCTGAGGTCAATATGTTGTGCACGATTGAGAGGGGCACTAGATATGAGGTGATTCTATTCCTGGCCAAGTGAATTCACTTTGAACAAAGGGGGAAAAAATGTCTGCTCCCCTTTGTTAGCTTAGCATCTGGCGCAATGTTTAGCTTCCCTTGCGCGAGATTTCCACTTCGCCCACAAGGAATGTTCCCTCCAACAAGGGAACAGGTTTACTAGGTGATGTCTCACGTTCAACCCTTAAAACCTATTAGGGCTGCAATCCCGTTAACGGGATCGATATGACAACAGCCAGTGAAAGTGCAGGGCGCCAAATTCAAACAACAGAAATCTCATAATTAAAATTCCTCAAACATACAACTATCTTATACCATTTTAAAGGTAATCCTGTTGTTAATCCCACCACAGTGTCCGATTTCAAAAAGGCTTTACAGCGAATGCACCACAAATGATTATGTTAGGTCACCGCCAAATCACAGAAAAACACAGCCATTTTTCCAGCCAAAGAAAGGAGTCACAAAAAGCAGAAATAGAGATAAAATTAACCATTAACCTTTGATGATCTTCATCAGATGACACATGTAGGACTTCATGTTACACAATACATATATGTTTTGTTCGGTAAAGTTCATATTTATATTAAAAGATCTCAGTATACATTGGCGCGTTATGTTCAGTAGTTCCAAAAACATCCCGTGATTTTGCAGAGAGCCACATCAATTTCCAGAAATACCCATAATAAACGTTGATCAAAGATCAAGTGTTATACATGGAATTTTAGATCCACTTCTCCTTAATGCAACCGCTGTGTCAGATTTCAAAAAAGCTTTAAGGAAAAAGCAAAAACCATGCAATAATCTGAGGTTGGCGCTCAGAGCCCAATCAAGCCATACAGGTACCCTCCATATTGTGCAGTCAACAAAAGTCAGAAATAACATTATAAATATTCAATTACCTTTGATGATCTTCATCAGAATGCACTCCCAGGTATCCCAGTTCCACAATAAATGTTTGATTTGTTCGGGAATGTCCATCATTTATGTCACGAAGCGCGTTCACTAAAAGCAGACGAAATGTCCAAAAGTTCCGTAACAGTCAGTAGAAACATGTCAAACGATGTATTGAATCAATTGTTAGAATGTTTTTAATAACATAAATCTTGAATAATGTTCCAACCGGAGAATTCCTTTGTCTTCAGAAATGCGATAGAACAGAGCTCGCTCATTGCGCATGGTCATTGCATGTTTAGCTCATGATAGACCTTACTCAATCCCCTCTCCTTCGGCCCCACTTCACAGTAGAAGCATCAGACAAGGTTCTAAAGACTGTTGACATCTAGTGGAAGCCGTAGGAAGTGCAAAATGATCCATATCCCACTGTGTATTCGATAGGCGATGAGTTGAAAACCTACAAACCTCAGATTTCCCACTTCCTGGTTGGATTTTTTCTCAGGTTTTTGCCTGCCATATGAGTTCTGTTATACTCACTGACATCATTCAAACAGTTTTAGAAACTTCAGAGTGTGTTCTATCCAAATATACTAATAATATGCATATATTAGCAACTGGGACTGAGGAGCAGGCAGTTTACTCTGGGCACCTCTGGGCACCTTTTCATCCAAGCTACTCAATACTGCCCCTGCAGCCATAAGAAGTCTTCATGTTACCATATGCGAGAGGTAGAGAGATACTGACTTCGCTCAAACGAATATGTCTACTCAAATTTCCGTAATGGCCGGCTCATATCTCCTCTGCTCTATAAATAGCTTATGACCAAGTCTGATCGCTCCTGAAAGCGATAGACAGAAATAACACTACGTCGGGCCCAACTAGTATTATTCTCAGAATGCCTGCATCGGCTGGTACATATGCCCTAGCTCGTAACATTCAGTAAACCCCCTCACACACTGACTTTTGTCAGATATACAACACATTCAGCATTGTTCACACCCTCTTAAGCTTTAGCCCCACCCATCTCTTTAAGGATTCACGTGAGGCTATTAAACAACCAAATATTTCAAGACTAAAGGCCGGCTTATACTACGGGTGTGTTCGTAAATTTAATCTGGAGTGTGCTCTGGTCATTCGTACACTCAGAGCGTTGTCAGATTGGGTTCGTAAATTCAGAACGTTTTGCTCTTGGAGCGTTCAGAGCGCACACTGGACGCTCCGGCAGAATAGTCGGGTTGATCTAAGCGTTCTGTCCTAACAACAGCAGTTGTTAGGACAGATAACTGGCTAACATTGGCTAGCTTTCTAGCTACTTTCAGACACAAATGAGACTACAGCTCACTCTGACCATTTCACTTGCCCTAACAGAGCTGGTTATGATGTTTTTATGTTATCCAGAGCATTGGTGACGGCAACTGTGCAGTTGGCAACAATTTAATTACGCTTTTATGCCAACGTTTACTGACACCGGCCATATTCAATGGGTGTTGAGCATTCATAAATTCATCAGTTATTCTGTTGTCTGGCACACTCAGACGAGAGTGCTCTGAAATCAGATTAGATAGCCATAGCGAATTTACCAGTTACGTCTATCGACAGTGTCACGTTCTGACCATAGTTCTTGTGTGTTTTGCTTGTTTTAGTGTTGGTCAGGACGTGAGCTGGGTGGGCATTCTATGTTGTGTGTCTAGTTTGTCTGTTTCTATGTTTGGCCTAATATGGTTCTCAATCAGAGGCAGATGTTTTGTGTTCTCTCTGATTGGGAATCATATATAGGTGGCTTGTTTTGTGTTGGGGTTTGTGGGTGGTTGTTTCCTGTCTCTGTGTTTTCTCTGCACCAGATAGGGCTGTATCGGTTTGCCACATTTGGTTATTTTTGTATTGTTGTAGTGTTCACAGTTCGTATAATTAAACATGTTGAGCACAAGCTACACTGCGTCTTGGTCCGATCCCTGTTACACCTCCTCTTCAGATGAAGAGGAGGAAGGCTGCCGTTACAGACAGTCACAGTGCAATCATAAACATTCTATTGAAATAGTTACTGGCATAGTGGAGTCTTTTGTTTGTAGCTAGCTAGCTAAACAATGAACCATAATCCCAATTTATAACAATACTACCCTGCATGAATGTGCAGATATATTACTACACAGATCATACACGTAACGTTAGATAGCTAGCCAGCCAGCTAACGTTAGCTCGCTAGCTAACAGTACACTTTAACTTGAAATGAAAATGACTTTCTAACAAATTTAGAAACGTGTATTATCTGAAAATGTAGCTAGCTAGACTCTCTTACCCATATAAATGGATGGACAATTCTCCCTCTCTGTCACGGATGTCATGGTTGCCCTTAGTTTGATGATGTAATCCGGAGACAGGTGTTTTATACAACAGCCTTATGTGTGTTGTCTTTTCGACTCTGTCTGCATATTTGCAATCAAATGCAAGAATATTCTACATCTCCTTAGCTATCATACTGTAATTCCACTGATTTCAAAACTAGGTCCTCCAGAAAGTGGAGAGCAACACTTATGGAGTTCTACTACGTTGTATCTTTCAACAAAGAAGTGTTAGAAAGGATTACCTACACATACTGACCAGCTCATATTATAGACAGAAGGGGGCTACATGGCAGACCGATCCGAACTAATCTCTCAACATGTCCAGCCCACTCATTATCTCAGCCACTCATAGCTAGCCAGAAGGTTGCTTTTTTTCTGTGGCTAAACCAACTATGCTCGTAATTTAACAATTTTACTCGTAATTACAGATGGCATACAAGTTTGTTATTAAGGCACATGAAAGTTCACATGTTTCAGAAGGCATTTCTGCCAAGAAATAGCTCTCATGTGAATTAGTGACGTGCGACATACGCCTAGTTTCCTGAAATTAATCACATATAGCTATGTATTATGGAGCAGATCGCATTCGAAATGCGCATCGGCTATTACAAAGGCATAGGCATATAGGTCTCATTGGTAGTAGCATACAACTGTAAAGTTTCCACTTCCTACGGTATTGAACCCCAAATTAATTAACCTATGATATTAGTTAGTGCACATAAAGATGTATGTAATTAATCTCACTATAGAACCCCTTAAAAATCTGGAACCCCTTAAAAATCAGGAAATCCTCCAGTCCTATTTTGACAGTAAAACAGCAACAGTAGCCTAATTGTCAACCTAAAATTCATGACAATCACTGGATTAGGTTGCACATCAAAATATCTTGAATCATGCATTTCTGCTTGGACGTGAAAAAACATATTTTTTGAGCTGGCGGCATGCACAGTGATGTGGGCTGGTGTGGATAAATTGCCAGGGCCGAATTCTTGTCCCAGTCCACCCCAGACTATGGCAGCTATTCGTCTACTATAGCACAACTCGGCTTGGTTGGTTGCTGGCTTGCTGTGTTTCTGTCTCTCGTCTCACCCTCTCTCCTCCCTGCTCCCCATGTCTCTCTTTCTCTCCTCCCTGTGTCACTCGCTCACAGTACGGCCACTCCCCCGCCTTCTAGAAAGGCACCTTTCTCTTCATCCTCTTGCGCTTTATTGGCTCCGGTACCTTAAAAAATGCTGCTTTCCTCGTTCAGCTTGGGTCCACTTGTCTGTTCGGAATGACTATCTAAATAAACAAACAAAAATGTATGCATATCGGGTCTGGGTGGGAAAGCCCCAGGTCTGTTTCGGAATGGGTCCAACTTTTTGGACCCGTGAAGACCTCTACCTCTGATGGGAGTCTTTGTTTTGGGAGAGCACATCCGAGAGGATTCTATTGGCTCAGCTCTGTTATAGGCTTAGCCTATACAGTACGTCGTCCTCTCAAATCTTTGCCACAAATAAAAAGGATACATGGCAATATTATATACAGTTGAAGTCGGAAGTTTGCATACACTTAGGTTGGAGTCATTAAAACTTGTTTTTCAACCACTCCACAAATTTCTTGTTAACAAACTATAATTTTGGCAAGTCGGTTAGGACATCTACTTTGTGCGTGACACAAGTAATTTTTCAAACAATTGTTTACAGACATATTATTTCACTCATAATTCACTGTATCACAATTCCAGTGGGTCAGAAGCTTCTGATAGGCCAATTGACATCATTTGAGTCAATTGGAGGTGTACCTGTGGATGTATTTCAAGGACTACCTTCAAACTCAGTGCGTCTTTGCTTGACATCATGGGAAAATCAAAAGAAATCAGCCAAGACCTCAGAAAAAATTGTAGACCTTCACAAGTCTGGTTCATCCTCGGGAGCAATTTCCAAATGCCTGAAGGTACCACGTTCATCTGTACAAATAATAGCACGCAAGTATAAACACCATGGGACCACGCAGCCGTCATACCGCTCAGGAAGGAGACGCGTTCTGTCTCCTAGAGATGAATGTACTTTGGTGCGAAAATCGTAAATCAATCCCAGAACAACAGCAAAGGACCTTGTGAAGACGCTGGAGGAAACCGGTACAACAGTATCTATATCCACAGTAAAACGAGTCCTATGTCGACATAACCTGAAAGACTGCTCAGCAAGGAAGAAGCCACTGGTCCAAAACCGCCATAAAAAAACCCAGACTACGGTTTGCAACTGCACTGGTCAAAGATCATACTTTTTAGAGAAATGTCCTCTGGTCTCATGAAACAAAAATAGAACTGTTTGGCCATAATGACCATTGTTATGTTTGGAGGAAAAAGCGGGAGGCTTGCAAGCCAAAGAACACCATTCCAACCGTGAAGCACGGGGGTGGCAGCATCATGTTGTGGGGGTGCTTTGCTGCAGGAGGGACTTAGTGCACTTCACAAAATAGATGGCATCATGAGGGAGGAAAATTATGTGGATATATTGAAGCAACATCTCAAGACTTCAGTCAGGAAGTTAAAGCTTGGTCACAAATGGGTCTTCCAAATGGACAATTACCCCAAGCATACTTCCAAAGTTGTGGCAAAATAGCTTAAGGACAACAAAGTCAAGGTATTGGAGTGGCCATCACAAAGCCCTGACCTCAATCCTATAGAACATTTGTGGGCAGAACCGAAAAATCGTGTGCGAGCAAGGGGGCCTACAAACCTGACTCAGTTACACCAGCTCTGTCAGGAGGAATGGGACAAAATTCACCCAACTTATTGTGGGAAGCTTGTGGAAGGCTACCCGAAACGTTTGACCAAAGTCAAACAATTTAAAGGCAATGCTACCAAATACTAATTGAGTGTATGTAAACTTCTGACCCACTGGGAATGTGATGAAATAAATAAAATCTGAAATAAATCATTCTCTCTACTATTATTCTGACATTTCACATTCTTAAAATAAAGTGGTGATCCTAACTGACCTAAGACAGGGAATTTTTACTCTGATTAAATGTCAGGGATTGTGAAAAAATGTGTTTAAATGTATTTGGCTAAGGTGTATGTAAACTTCCGACTTCAACTGTATATGTATGGACTCCGTTCAATACAGTAAAACGGGTATATGTTCTATGTACAGTCACACTTTATTTGGATAGTCCATCTGTAGATGCTCTACATATGGTCATACTATCAACAAAATATATGTTGTTAAGCCACTGCTTGCCAAGGTTACAGTTAGGGTAAGGTTTAGAATAAGGGTTAGGGTAAGAGTTGATGTTAGAGTTAGGGTTAGGGTAACGGTTAAGTTTAGGGTTAGGATAAGTGTTAAGGTTAGGGATAGAGCTAGTGTAGGTAGATATTTAGTTGAAATGTTACTGAGCGTCTACAGATGGACTATCCAAATAAAGTTTTACCTACTATTTTTTAAATTAATTAACAACCACTGTTTTATTCAATTCAATTCAGAAAACTTCAACTGATACCTATTCTGATTGGAAGCCATTTCGACAGTGAAGGTGAAATGAAAATCACCTGTTTCTGGGATTAATAACACACAGTGTGTCAGGTAATAATTTAGAAAAATCGGCAAAATCAGCGTTGTGTGACAGTATGGTCCTTCATTTTTGATTGACAAAACCAGGAAGTGTGTATTGCTGTCAAATACCCCTATGGCAACTGAAGTACACTCTGAAATATGTCCTAGCTCACAGCCATTGATGTGCCCTGTCAAGACTAACAATGTAGGTACTGTGTGAGCTCAGTTGCTCGTAATAGAAATTAAGTGCTGTTTGGTGTACTAGCAATTATGTTGGTCATGACATTACTTCCTGAAATCATTTTAGGACAATGTTCACAGAACATGGAACACATTTAAGGATGGTAGGGAGGTACAATACCATGTATGTCACAACAAAAGTTGCTAGGTCAAAGCAGGTAGCCTGGTCTCAGGTCTGTTTGTGTTGTCTTGCAAACCTCTATGGTCATGATCTGGGACCAGGCAAAAACAACTGGGATTCAGAAGACTACATGCTTGTGGGTGAATATTTAATACAACTCAAATTTTAATGAGTATAACTCAAACATTCTTCTTAATCTTGAGTTGATGAATGCGTATCTGAAGTGCATAGTACGTATCTGAAGTTAGAATTCAACCGAGACTGCCATTCATTGTAAATGCATTAATCTTGTAATCCAATGCAAGAGTAATTCTGATGGAACATTTAGCTGGTGTGATGAGAGTCATCAAGGTAATTCTCACTGTCGGTATGCGTTAGAATGCATATAGATCACATACTGTATTTAGAGAGAAAATAATTGCTCCCTTGTTGTTTTCTGCACACACCTATCTATTTGAAGCATCGTTTGTATTCATCACCATGTGATCAGAGTTAAAAGCAATTAATTGTTGTCAATGTAAAATGAATGACTCACATGAATGAATTACAACTGGATGTTCCAAACTACTGCCATGAAAGTTGTGAAGGAGAAAATGACAGGCTCTGTAGTAAGGATAACGCGTATACTGTATGCATGTCCCCCACTCTCCAAGAACTCAATAAAATCATGCTCTCTCAATGCCAGAAAATCCCAATGCAATCAGTTGACTCACACCACATAGAATCATTTGAATCGTCATTGAACTTGGTGACTCAGTGTACTGTTTTAAAAACCCCTCATTCATAAACGGAAGGCCTTCATTTTCCGTACAAACTGACTTTGATACACCATGTGGATATGGTGGCCTGACAAAAAGATTAGTGGGAAAAAAGTGAAGCAGGACTCCAGTAGCTTCCTCATGGACAGATAATGGAGGTGTATAGGAGACATGCATTAGCTCATAATTGAAATGCAAAAGATCTTGCCCATGTATTGTAAGATGACATGTGAAACATGAGTCAGACAGAGAGGCATGGGATCTTAAGATGGCCAAGAGGACTTAAGAAAAGTTAAGTTTGGTTCTTTAGTTAGCAGCAGCATACATTGTATGGCAGTCACGTTTAATATTTTCTTAAGCTACCTTGTCTCTTTAGCGTTGGGAACAAAATCAAATGTCTAGCAGAGAGAACAGAGAAAGCAGAGCAGACACTTTTTCTCAAGGGAAGAAAATTAGTTTAGGGAGATGTAAAAATTAGTCTACAGCTAACCAGAATGGCTAGAATCATGCTCTCTGACGGGAAATCTCAATACAATCGGTTACTTCATGACTTGGAGTGCACTGAATTACTTGGATTTATTTAATTACATTGTACTTTGAGCTCAGTTTGCTCTTTTTGAATGAGTATTCAATAGCTCCGGGCTGCTTTTATTTCATTTCTACCTGAAAACAAAAACCTTATTTTGACAGAAATCGACTAAGAATAGTTAAATAACAAAACAAACAAATCAATAAATGCACTTTAGGTCACTTTGATGATCCATGCAAAGCTGGGGAATTGTTTTTCTCACACACATAATAACTGTTCAACTGTTCAGTTACATAATCATGATACATTAACTTTTTTTTAAACTATTTGGCAAATAATGGATTTGCACTGTGGCCTGTATACAAAGTGCATTTTTGAACCTATTATTCAAACTAAAATGTAAAAGTTTGAAATAGCAGCAGTGATGTGAATATTAAGATGTGTATAAAGCAAACTTGGAACATTGTGCTCAAAGGTTATGTCTCTATTTATAATATGTCGCTATTTTAAACCTCTGTTGACCTTCTGAAATCCAATCACTCCATATTACCAGAAAGAAGAATGAACATGTCATTTAATCATGGAGTCTTCAAACACATTCGGGTTTTATCTCCACTTGCAGCTGGAGCACCACAAAGGCATAAAAGATATTGCTTTGAATGACACTTATTGCCACACATTTCATTCCTCCATATCTCCTACACTACATGGCCTCACTGAGACCGGACCCAGACATCCAATACAAACAGTAAAACTGTAATGGGGATATATATTGCTAGATAAATGAGTTTTAAAAATGCATGTATACACACTCTCGGACACACACACACACACACACACACACACACACACACACACACACACACACACACACACACAGACACACACACACACACACACACACACACACACACACACACACACACACACACACACACACACACACACACACACACACACACACACACACACACACACACACACACACACACACACACACACAGGTATTTGAACAACCTGGCCATGTGCATGCATAAATCAGTGCCTTCCACTGAGATAAAACATTTGATTTATATTCCTCGCTGATATAGAAAACCCAAGGTATGAGAATAGTCATTTTAAGTATTTTCTCGGCTATCTTATTTTGTCTCCTGTTCAAGCATCTATTGTACTATTCCAGTTCATGCTATAATGGGGAAGGTGTCTTCATAACTAATTTGACACATTGTGAAAGAACTTAGAACATATCATGATTCACCAATAAGAAAGGGATTAGTGCTTAGTAATAGTAACTAACAGTTGGACTAAATTAATTCGTCATTTTAGCGCTAAACAGTAGAAATGTAACACTTACAGGTAACACCCTCCAGTATACCTTGTTCAGGGAATTGATCGAACACAGTTGTAGGCCCTACCAACACCGTGTCTTCTCAACAGCTATTGTGTAAAGGGACGTCTTTGTTATGTATATCTTCCCCCGGATGCCCTCCAAAATGATTCACTACATGTGTTGTTGATGTAGAAGTTTGATAACTAGGTTAGGGGTCATTATGTTGCCATGGTATTCTTGCCTTCTATAACTACAGTAGCTAATAGTGTTTATGGACATGTGTTTACGGACATATTCAATCACTCCCTATCCCAGTCTGCTGTCCCCACTTGCTTCAAGATGTCCACCATTGTTCCTGTACCCAAGAAAGCAAATGTAACTGAACTAAATGACTATCGCCCTGTAACACTCACTTCTGTCATCATGAAGTGCTTCTAGAGGCTAGTAAAGGATCATATCTCCTCTACCTTACCTGATCCCCTAGACCCACTTCAATTTGCAAACTGCCCCAATAGATCCACAGATGATACAATTGCCATCGCACTGCACACTGCCCTAACCCATCTGGACAAGAGGAATACCTATGTAAGAATGCTGTTCATTGACTATAGCTCAGCATTCAACACCATACAGTAGTACCCTCCAAGCTCATCATTAAGCTCGGGGCCCTGGGTCTCAACCCTGCCCTGGGCAACTGAGTCCTGGACTTCCTGATGGGCCGCCCCCAGGTGGTGATGGTAGAAAACAACACCTCCACTTCGCTGATTCTCAACACAGGGGCCCCACAAGGGTGCCTGCTCAGCCCCCTCCTGTACTCCCTGTTCACCCATGACTGCATGGCCACGCACGCCTCCAACTCAATCATCAAGTTTGCAGACGATACAACAGTAGTATGCCTGATTACCAACAATGACGAGACAGCCTACAGAGAGGAGGTGAGGGCCTTGGGCGTGTGGTGCCAGGAAAATAACCTCTCAATCAATGTTGACAAAACAAAGGCGCTGATAGTGGACTTCAGGAAACAGCAGAGGGAGCACACCCCTATCCACATCGATGGGACCACATTGGAGCAGGTGGAAAGCTTCATGTTCCTCAGCGTACACATCACTGACGATCTGAAATGTTTCACCCACAGAGACAGTGTGGTGAAGAAAGCGCAACAGGAGGCTGAAGAAATTTGGCTTGGCACCTAAACCCCACACAAACTTTTACAGATGCACAATTGAGAGCATCCTGTCGGGCTGTTTCACCGCCTGGTTCAGCAACTGCACCGCCCGAAACCGCTGGGCTCTCCAGAGGGTAGTGTGGTCTGCACAATGCATCACCGGGGGCAAACTACCTGCCCTCCAGGATACCTACAGCACCCGATGTCACAGGAAGGTCAAAAAGATCATCACGGACAACAACCACCCGAGCCACTGCCTGTTCACCCCGCTATCATGCAGAAGACGAGGTCAGTACAGGTGCATCAAAGCTGGGACCGAGAGACTGAAAAACAGGTTATATCTCAAGGCCATCAGACTGCCATCACTAGGCAGCTTCCACCCGGTTACGTAACCCTGCACCTGCCCCATACACATAGACTTGAAATCAATGGCCACTTTAATAATGGAACACTAGTCACTCTAATAATTTTTACATATTTTTGCTTTACTCATTTCATATGTATATACTGTATTCTATTCTACTGTATTTAGTCTATGCCACTCCGACATTGCTCATCCTAATATTTATATATTCCTTAATTCCATTCTTTTAATTTTAGGTTGTGTGTATTGTTGTGAATTGTTAGATATTACTGCGAGAAACAAAAGCATTTCGCTACACCCACAATAACATCTGCTAAACATGTGTATGTGACAAATAACATTTGATTTTTACTGACGCTGTCTAATATGTAGATTGGAGTACATTGACTCACCTCTTCATCTTATCACCCAGCAGCTATGGACCCCCAAGTATGGCCACTTTGACAGATTATAAACAGATCCATGGTAACAGGTGTTTCTCCCTGTCCTAGCTCTCACGGCGGAGGTGGACACCTGTGTCGGAAAAGTGACGTGTGGGCTATTATGGAATACAGATAGTCCCAGCGCAGTAGCTAATCTCCGGCCCTGTCATTAATTTGTATACAATCTGTCACCTCTTCTCTCTGCAGTGCCTCTCCCCATTAACAAAGGTACTGGCCCCCTGGTTCCCTTCTAGAGTATCCTCTCCAAGCTGGTGCCACTTCCTTTAGCGTTTGCATAACGTGTCCTCTTGGGACGCTGACGATGCAGCTGTACACTCAAGTGTGCAGTGCTTCAGTGCTATCCTTTGCTTTCAGGTTCAGCTTCCTTCCTTATTTCTCCCTGGCTAAGCAGATCTAAAATGTGTGAAGGTTGACCGTCTACTCCACTTTTAGGGCTCATAGCCTCCAAAGCCCTTCCAAGATCGTTGGGGATGATGGATTTCTTTTCTCTCTACCGCACCACAACGCAACGACGAGTATATAACCTCTCTCTATACCCACAAAGAGGGGAAGCTGTGAATTTGTTGGCTGCTCAGTTCTCCCAAAACATCCTCCGCAAATATACCTTCAACTTTTCACCTTGTTTTTACAGTAGATTGTATAAATCATCATATTCAATTTCCCACAATGTCTACTTTGATAGATGCATCGTTGTGGCGGTACGTAAACTAAACTAGTTTTTTGTATGCCCTTGACTGTGATGCAGTACAGGACCAACTGTTGTCTGGCATCGAGCTGAAAGCTTTGCAGCCCCAAGGGGATCGGCTTTTCCATGAAACCATCAGTATAGGGAGAAGACTAATCTTGGTTAAACCAGACCTAAAATCTCATGGAATTTTGTCAGATGCTCGACTAGTCCGTCCACGATAGATTAGGAAAAGACTCATCTGCTCTAAGGAGAGTTTAGAAATTTGCCTTAAGTTGGAATTGACTCAAAAGCCAATATATTTCAATAATTTCATGTAAATTATTTCATTTGAGTAATTTTATGAAAATGATCACCAATTGAAAAGAAACAATAGCACGCGTGAATCAAAGTACTACAGCATTTTGGGATTTGAGATCAAATGTTTCATTTGAAGCGACAGTACAGAATATTACCTTTGATTTGAGGGTATTTTATATCCGTTTTACCGTTTAGAAATGAAAGCACTTCATGTACAGTATATAGTCCCCCCCCATTTGAAGTAGTTTTTTTTTTACCCATAAGTATTTGGACAAATTCACTTATAAATCAAATCACATTTTATTTGTCACTTTATTCAGGTATAAAAGGTGCATCAAAATGCTTGTGTGCTAGCTCCCAGAACAATTGCAGTACAATAATCAACATCAATAATATTTTAAATTTAAATTAATAGAGGAGGTAGTATGCTTAGTAACACCCTGATATGTACACAATAGGGTATACAGTATAGATTATGAATGTGCCATGTCGAGCATATTTACAAATTTAAAGTAGGTAGTGTCTTGGTCATGCATTTAAATAGAATACAGTACCATTCAAACGTTTGGAAACACCTACTCATTCCAGGGTTTTTCTTTATAGTAACTATTTTCTACATTGTATAATAATAGTGAAGACATCAAAACTATGAAATAACACATACGGAATCATGTAGTAACAAAAAAGTAGGAGGACAGCTAGATTCCGTCCTCCTCGGTACATTGACTTCAATACAAACCTAGGAGGCTCATGGGTCTCACCCCTTTCCACAAACTTCCACTGTAATTATGACAATCTCCGGAGGACATCCTCCAACCTATCAGAGAACTTGCAGCATGAACTGACATGTTGGCCACCCAATCAAAGGATTAGAGAATGAATCTAGTACTAAAAGCAGAAGCTACAGCTAGCTAGCACTGCAGTTCATACAATGTGGTGAGTTGTTGACTCAAAGAGAGAGAAAGACAATAGTTTAACCGTTTTGAACAAAGTAATTTCGTCAAAAATGAAGGAGGAGCAAGATAGAGAGAGAGATTGCTATAGTTTGTAATTTTCTTCACTTTCACTTAAATACAGTAGCTAGCAAATGCAGCTAGCTAGTTTCAACAACTCAAACACCCAGGCTCAAACAGATGGATGCTATGTTATCTAGCTGGCTATGACTATCCAACACTGGAACTCTTCCAAGTCAAGGTAAGCTTTTGGTTTTACAAATTCGGGCAAAGAAGGAGTTTAGTTTGTCTGGAAGCATCCTCCCTCATCTTAAACGGCAGCGACCACCACTGAAATACACTGAACAAAAATATAAACGATACATGCAACAATTTCCAAGATTTTACTGATTTACAGTTCATAAGGAAATCAGTCAATTGATCTATGGATTTCACATGACTGGGAATACAGATATGCATTTGTTGGTCACAGACACCTTTAAAAAATGTAGTAGAGTTGATCAGGCTGTTGATTGTTGCCTGTGGAATGTTGTCCCACTCCTCTTCAATGGCAGTCCGAAGTTGCTGGATATTGCCGTGAACTGGATCACGCTGTCATACACATCGATCCAGAGCATCCCAAACTTGCTCAATGGGTGACATGTCTGGTGAGTATGCAGGCCATGGAAGAACTGGGTCATTTTCAGCTTCCAGGAATTGTGTACATATCCTTGCGATATGAGGCAGTGCATTATCATGCTGACACATGAGGTGAAGGCGGTGGATGAATGACATGACAATGGATCTTGTCACAGTATCTCTGTGCATTCAAATTGCCATCGATTAAATGCAGTTGTATTTTTTGTCTGTAGCTTATACCTGCCCATAACATAACCCAACCGTCACCATGGGGCACTCTGTTCACAACGTTGCCATCAGCAAACCGCTCAACCACACAATATCGTACATGCTGTCTGCCATCTGCCTGGTACATTTGAAACCGGGATTCATCTGTGAAGAGCATACTTCTCCAGTATGCCAGTGGCCATTGAAGGTGAGCATTTGCCCACTGAAGTCGGTTACAATTCCGAACTGTAGTCAGGTTCAGACACTGGTGAGGACGACAAGAACACAGATGAGCTTCCTTGAGATGGTTTCTGAGTTGTTACAGAATTTCTTCAGTTGTGCAAACCCAGTTGATCCCGCAGGTGAATAAGCCGGATGTGGAGGTCCTGGGCTGGTTACATGTGTTCTGCGGTTGTGAGGCCGGTTGGACGTACTGTCAAATGGAGGTGACTTATGGTAGAGAAATTAACATTCAATTCTCTGGCAACAGCTTTGGTGGACATTCCTGCAGTCAGCATTCCAATTGCACATCTGTGGCATTGTGCTGTGTGACAAAACTGCACATTTTAGTGTGACCTTTTATTGTCCCCAAACACAAGGTGCACCTGTGTAATGATCAAGCTGTTTAAACAGCTTCTTAATATGCCACACTTGTCAGGTGGATGGATTATCTTGGCAAAGGAGAAATGCTTACTAACAGGGATGTAAACACATTTGTACACAACATTTTAGAAACATAAGCTTTTTGTGCACATGGATCATTTCTCGTATCTTTTATTTCAGCTCATGAAACAAGGGACCAACACTTTACACTTTGTATTTTTGTTCAGTATCCCGAACTCCTAATTCACGCAAATATCCCCTCGTGACTTTAATGCATGATTTGTGAATGTATCTCAAAGTTATCAGCCAAACGACCAACTGCAGCCCAGCTGGCATTGGTTGAGATTTTGAGATGGAATATGAAGAGAGAGAGAGATCTGACAACAAAGCAGACCAGCCTTGATGCAATCCTAGATGAGCATGGCTCCAGTGAGGCTGGCTCACCAGACAGCATTCTAATGAGTTGCCAATGGAATGGTTCAGACCCTTACACAGAATACATGACTTCTCATACAGAGCGAGATATTACTGTATAGTAGTTGGCAGGGCCATGCACATACCAAGTGTTCAAAGAAGGACCCCCCCCCCCCCACACACACACACATTCATACATTATTTAACATAGTCCTTTCTTTCAGCAAAAACCTCCTTAGTTAGAAATAACCACTACTTATTTGCTTGAACCACTCCTGGGGTGGGTAGGCTAAATCAGCTGACCGTCACTAATGTAGGCTAAATAGAATCAGTTAGTTACAGTGCCTTCAAAGTATTCACACCCCTTGACTTATTCCACATTTTGTTGTGTTACAAAGTGGGATTAAAATGGATTAAATTGTCATTTTTTTGTCAACGATCTACACAAAATACTGTCATGTCAAAGTGCAATTAAAGTTTTAACATTTTGTAAAACATCTATGAAAAACAAAACACTAATATATCTTGATTAGATAAGTATTCAACCCCATGAGTCAATACATGTTAGAATCACCTTTGGCAGTATTACAGCTGTCTTTCTGGGTAAGTCTTTAAAAGCTTTACACACCTGGATTGTGGAACATTTGACCATTATTGTAAAGAAAATGATTGAAGATCTGTCAAATTGGTTGTTGATCTTCGCTAGACAAACATTTTCAAGGTCTTGCTATAGATTTGCAAGCAGATTTAAGTCAAAAGTGTAACTCAGCCACTCAGGAACATTCACTGTCTTCTTGGTAAGCAACTCCAGTGTAGATTTGGCCTTGTGCTTTAGTTTATTATCCAGCTGAAATGTGAATTCATCTCCCAGTGTCTGGTGGAAAGCAGAATGAACCAGGTTTTCCTCTAGGATTTTGCCTGAGCTTAGCTCCATTCCATTTATTTTGTTCCTGAAGAACTCCCAGAATGTATGATTTGGAATAGTTTTATTCAGTACAGGCTTCATTCTTTTCACTCTGTCAATTAGGTTAGTATTGTGGGGTAACTACAATGTTTTTGATCCATCCTCAATTTTCTCCTATCACAGCCATTAAACTCGAACTGTTTCAAAGTCACCATTGACCCTGAGCGGGTTCATTCCTCTCCGGTAACTGAGTTAGGAAGGACGCCTGTATCTTTGTAGTGACTGGGTGTATTGATACACCATCAGAGTGTAAATAATAACTTCACCATGCTCAAAGGGATATTCAATGTCAACTTCTTCTTTTTTTACCACCTACCAATGGGTGCCCTTCTTTGCGAGACATTGAAAAACCTCCCTGGTCTTTGTGGTTGAATCTGTGTTTCACTGCTTGACTGAAGGAACTTACTGATAATTGTATGTGTGGGGTACAGAGATGATGTACAATAGTCATTCAGAAATACATGCAACTTAGTATCTAACTTAAGGACAACTTTTTTTCAATTTATTTTTATTTGTAAACATAAAAAAACAACATAATTCCACTATGACATTATGGATTATTGTGTGTAGGCCAGTGACCAAACATCCCAATTGAATCCATTTGTAACACAACAACATGGGGAAAAAGTCAAGGGGTGTAAATACCTTCTTAAAGCACTGTAGCTAGGCTGTGCTATCAAAACAAGCTAACTAGTCTTCACTTGATTTGAATTTGTTCTGCTACTGACAGAGGCAAACTGCAGTTGCCCCTTACCTGTCCCTGACCATTATAAAACACATTCTAGAAATTCAAAAGTAACCTACTGGCAGTATTCATTACAAGCTCATGCATGCCACAATGATCAGCACAGCAACACACTGCCGTGCTCATGGTGTCGGAAGGGCAGGAGAGGGGACTTTTTTCAAGATTAATGAGTTCAAGAGAAATGATGTAGTTTGATATGCAATTTGTTGCATTTAATGTGTATCTTAAAGCAAAGCATGCTGTTGAATATGTTTAATAGAAATACTGTATATATAGACTATAGGATCGATTTATCTGTACACGTAAATCTTCTCCCAGTCTCATCTTATATGTTAAGCTCTGTATAATGGGAAGATTCTCCACAAACGACCTTCCAAAAAATCGTGATTTTCCCGCTGTGAAGATTAATCGGTGGAAGCTACAGGGGACTGAGGCAAAACACATTCCTCCTACGATTTCATGGGGAAAAGCATTATTCTCCACTTTGTAAGCCATTACCTATGGTGAGGAGGAAACACTTACTATTGATGTCACACCACTCACTGGAGGTGTACAGTCTGTTATTGTCTTACTATTGCATGAAAGTCTTAGCTTAGATAAACAAAGGCAATCGTGTGTCTCTAAAGGCGTCAGCATGCTTTGGTTTGCTGGCGCCAAGCAGAACTCGGCTAGGCGAACTGATCGAGTGTGGTCACATACTCCCTTAAAAGACCTTCACTTGAAAAACAAGAGGAAAAGGGGGCTATAGTACTGTTTGTCCATCTTGAGACGCCGTAGCAAAATATATAACTAGATAACTCAAGAAATCTGTCATTCATTTTTACATTTTTGTTTAGTCGTGCAATTTTACAACTAAGATGTTTTGTGCAGTATTTCTCAAATGAAAAAATGTGCATCTCTCAGTGAATGACAACAAACAATTAATTGAAGAATCCCTACTGTTGACCAATCACAGACGAAGGGGCGTAGAATTCAGCTACCAACTTCGGCTGTCCTCGAGAAAAAAGGTGTGCACGAAGAGCTGAAAAAACCCTTGCCAAATGACCAAAACGTCACAAAATGTCATCATAATATATGCATGAACTGTTCCGAACTGTTTCATATGGGAAGCATGCGGACGCCTGAAGGAAACTTCCCCTTAGGGGAAAATAAAGGACATCTTATCTGATAGACACTTATCAGGCCATCGCCTCATTAAATAAATACATGGCACTTCAATTTCCTGTTTCAGCACTGACCACCCCCAAAACACATCAGTTTTGACAATTTCCAATAAAACAAATTGGTTGCGCTGTCGTCCCAAGAAAATAATGCTTCTAGCTCGACTCATTGGAGATGACGCTCACCAGGTCTAGTCTGTTTCGTTTAATCTCTGTCACTGTCAAAAAGCTTACGAAGTCCTTTGAATTACATATAAAGGCATTTATTTATAATTTATCCAGGTGATCCCATTGAGATAAAAAAAAAAAATCCTATGTTAAAACAATGAGTTTGTAAATGAGTGAGCAATAACAATGGCCCATTTAACAAGAGCGTTTTCTATCCAATACTACCAATTATATGCATATCCTATCTTCTGGGCCTGAGTAACAGGCAGTTTACTTTGGGCACGTCAGTCATCCGAACTTCCGAGTACTGCCCCCTATCCTTAAGGAACAAAATTCATGAAATATGCTGTCAAAAATATTCATGCATTGGCAATATCAGAGACTCACTTGGACTCTTCTTTTGAGGATGCTGAGATCTCTATACATGGATACAACTTGTTCAGGAGGGACAGAAATAGATATGGGGGTGTAGTTGCAGTTTACATCCAGAGTCATATTCCAGCAAAACAACGTAAGGACTTAATGTTGAATGGATTAGAAGCGCTATGGGTACAGGTGCATTTACCAAATTTGAAACCTATACTAGTTGGTTGCTGCTATAGGCCACCTAGTGCTGATGTTACATATCTTGATGTAATATGTGAAATGTTGGATAAGGTATCTGATGAAAATAGGGAAATATATTTTTGGGGAGATATGAATACTGATTTTTTAACACCAACTTTCCAATGAGAAAGAAACGTATTTCTGTTGCCAATGTATGTAACCTGACCCGAGTTATGACATAACCAACCAGAACGTTCACTAATAGGTCTGGTATCACATCATCAACTTCTATTGATAACATTTTTACCAACATGACTGAACAATATTCTAAAGCTGTATCAATGGCACTAGGTTGCAGTGATCATAACTTAGTTGCACTCTACCGAAGGTCCTACAGAAGGTTCAATCAGGACTCATTTGTGGATGAGATTAAGAATGTGCAATAGTTAGAAGTGTGTAGTAAGGATGATCCTGAAATGTCACTACGTTTTTTTATGAAATTAATCCGGAGTATAGCTGATAAGCACGCCCCTTTAAAAAAAATGAACTGTGAGGTCAAACGGTGCCCCATGGATTGGGCTGAGAAATGTAATGATTCAACGTTATGATGCCACAAAAGTAGCAGATAAATCTGGCACTGTGTTTGATAAGCAAAGTTCTAGAACATTTAGAAATCTTGTGACCAAGCTAAACAAAGGAAAGAAGAAGCGATTCTATCAGCACAAAATTGAAGTAAAGAATGCCGGGAAAAAACTGTGGAGAATGTTGAACACTATTATGGGTAGCAATTCGAACGTCTGCCCCTATTGTTCTATCAGAGGGTATATTTATTACAAAACCGCATGACATCGCAAACTACTTTATTGAATATTTTACAGGCAAAGGGGACATGTTGAGGAATGATATGATTCCAACTGATGGCTCCATGTCATATGCCCTTATAAAATATTGTATCATGAAGGAGAGGCAATGCATTTTCAAAATTCATCAAGTAGAATGGAAGAGGTAGAAAAGATGCTGTTGTCTCTTTTGGATGACAAGTCACCTGGTATAGATAGTCTTGAAGTCAAATTGCCTAGAGTTGCAGCTAACCAAATATCTACCCCAATCTCTCATATTTTTAATAAGTGCTTGATGTATGCGGTGTGCCCAGAAGTCTGGAAAGAGTCAAAGGTTATTCCACTACCTAAAGATAAAAATATGCATTCACTGGTCCTAATAGTTGTCCTATAAATTTGCTGCCTGTGTTAAGTGAATTATTGGAAAAAATAGTATCTGTACAAATCAATGATTATTTCTCATGTAATGATCTGATAACGGGTTTCCAGCATGCATACAAAGAAGAGCATTCGACGAGTAAGCCCTTAGCACAAATGACAGATGATTGGTTAAAAAGTATGGATGACAGGATGTTAGTTGGTGCAGTGTTGCTAGATTTCAGTGCTGCTTTTGATGTAATTGATCATGAACTGTTACTAGGTAAACTCAAATGTTATGGTTTCTGCAGCTCTATCCTGGATGGAAAGCTATCTATCCAGGAGAAGGCAAAAAGGGTTCTTTAATGGTAGCTTTTCAAACAGTAAAGATATACACTGTGGTGTTCCTCAAGGAAGTTGCCTATGCCCACTTCTCTACTCTATCTTTACTAATGATTTAACTTCAGTAATGAACAAATCAAGAGTGGTCATGTATGATTCTACGATGTATAGCACATCATCAGAATGTAATGAGCTAACAGATGTACTGAGCAGTGAACTAAGAATGGTGTCTGAGTGGGTTGATTTGAATACATTTGAGTTGAACATTTCTAAAACGAAATGTATTGAATTTGGTTCAAGACATACAGTTGAAGTTAAAAGCTTACATACACTTAGGTTGGAGTCATTAAAACACGTTTTTTCAACCACTCCACAAATGTCTTGTTAACAAACTATAGTTTTGGAAAGTCGGTTCAGACATCTACATTAGTGGCCAAAAGTTTTGAGAATGACACAAATATTAAATCTGCTGCCTCAGTTTGTATGATGACAATTTGCATATTCTCCAGAATGTTATGAAGAGTGATCAGATGAATTGCAATTGATTGCAAAGTCCCTCTTTGCCATGCAAATAAACTGAATCCCCCCAAAACATTTCCACGGCATTTCAGCCCTGCCACAAAAGGACCAGCTGACATCATGTCAGTGATTCTCTCGTTAACACAGGTGTGAGTGTTGACGAGGACAAGGCTGGAGATCACTCTGTCATGCTGATTGAGTTCGAATAACAGACTGGAAGCTTCAAAAGAAGGGTGGTGCTTGGAATCCTTGTTCTTCCTCTGTCAATCATGGTTACCTGCAAGGAAACACGTGCCGTCATCATTGCTTTGCACAAAAAGGGCTTCACAGGCAAGGATATTGCTGCCAGTAAGATTGCACCTAAATCGGAACCGGGGAACCACCAGTACAGAGCTTGCTCAGGAATGGCAGCAGGCAGATGTGAGTGCATCTGCACGCACAGTGAGGCGAAGAGTTTTGGAGGATAGCCTGGTGTCAAGAAGGGCAGCAAAGAAGCCACTTCTCTCCAGGAAAAACATCAGGGCCAGACTGATATTCTGCAAAAGGTACAGGGATTGGACTGCTGAGGACTGGGGTAAAGTCATTTTCTCTGATGAATCCCCTTTCCGATTGTTTGGGGCATCCGGGAAAAAGCTTGTCCAGAGAAGACAAGGTGAGAGCTACCATCTGTCCTGTGTCATGCCAACAGTAAAGCATCCTGAGACCATTCATGTGTGGGGTTGCTTCTCAGCCAAGGGAGTAGGCTCGCTCACAATTTTGCCTAAGAACACAGCCATGAATAAAGAATGGTACGAACACATCCTCCAAGAGCAACTTCTCCCAACCATCCAGGAACAGTTTGGTGATGAACAATGTCTTTTCCAGCATGATGGAGCACCTTGCCATAAGGCAAAAGTGATAACTAAGTGGCTCGGGGAACAAAACATCGATATTTTGGGTCCATGGCCAGGAAACTCCCCAGACCTTAATCCAATTGAGAACTTGTGGTCAATCATCAAGAGGTGGGTGGACAAACAAAAACCCACATATTCTGACAAACTCCAAGCATTGATTATGCAAGAATGGGCTGCCATCAGTCAGAATGTGGCCCAGAAGTTAATTGACAGCATGCCAGGGTGGATTGCAGAGGTCTAGAAAAAGAAGGGTCAACACTGCAAATATTGACTCTTTGCATCAACTTCATGTAATTGTCAATAAAAGCCTTTGACACTTATGAAATGGTTGTAATTATACTTCAGTATTCCATAGTAACATCTGACAAAAATATCTAAAGACACTGAAGCAGCAAACTTTGTGGAAATTAATATTTGTGTCATTCTCAAAACTTTTGGCTACGACTGTACTTTGTGCATGACACAAGTAATTTTCCCAACCATTGTTAACAGACATATTATTTCACTTATAATTCACTGTATCACAATTCCAGTGGGTCATAAGTTTACATCCACTAAGTTGACTGTGTCTTTAAACAGCTTGGAAAATTCCAGAAAATTATGTCATGGCTTTAGAAGCTTCTGATAGGCTAATTGACATCAATTGAGTCAATTGGAGGTGTACCTGTGGATATATTTCAAGGCCTACCTTCAAACTCAGTGGCTCTTTGCTTGACATCATGGAAAAATCAAAAGAAATCAGCCAAGACCTCAGAAAAAAATTGTGGACCTCCACAAGTCTGGTTCATCCTTGGGAGAAATTTCCAAACGCCTGAAGGTACCACATTCATCTCTACAGACAATAGTACGCAAGTATAATATCCTCTTTGGGCTAGGGGGCAGTATTTTCACGTCTGGATGAAAAGTGTGCCCAAAGTAAACTGCCTGTTACTCAGGCCCTGATGCTAGGATATGCATATAATTGGTAGATTTGGATAGAAAACACTCTAAAGTTTCTAAAACTGTTAGAATTCCGTCTGTGAGTATAACAGAACTGATATGGCAGGCGAAACCCCGAGGACAAACCATCCCCCCCCCCCTAAACAAATTCAGCTTACCACTATTTTCAATGGCTAGTACTATAATTATAAGCCAAAGTCCTCCCAAATTGCAGTTCCTAGGGCTTCCACTAGATGTCAACAGTCTTTAGAAAGAGTTTCAGGCTAGTTTTTGGAAAAAATGACCCAGAAATTGTAGTTTATCTAGGTGGCTCCCATTTTGGCTGTACTGTTTCCAAGCGCGTGGAGGAAAGCGCATTCTTTCTTGTTTATCTCCGGTAAAGACAATAACGATTCTCCGTCTTAAATTTGATCGTTTATTTGCGTATTAGGATACCTAAGGTTTGATTATAAACGTTGTTTGACTTGTTTGGAAAAGTTTATTAGTAACGTTTGGGATTCATTTTGTATGCATTTTGACGGAGGGAAACTGGGTGGATTATTGACTGAAGTGCACCAGCTAAACTGAGTTTTTATGGATATTAAAAAGGACATTATCGAACAAAAGGACCATTTGTGATGTAACTGGGACGTTTTGGAGTGCCAACAGAAGAAGATCATCAAAGGTAAGGCATTTTTTATATCGCTATTTCTGACTTTCGTGTCGCACCTCCCTGGTTGAAATATGTTTGTCATGCATTTGTATGATGGGGCGCTTTCTTCAGATAATCGCATGGTTTGCTTTCGCCGTAAAGCCTTTTTGAAATCTGACATGGTGGCTGGATTAACAAGAAGTTAAGCTTTATTTTGATGTATTGCACTTGTAATTTTATGAAAGTTAAATATTTCTAGTAATTTAATTTGAATTTTGCGCTCTGCAATTTCACCGGATGTTGTCGAGGTGTTCCGCTAGCGGAACATCTAGCCGTAACAGGATAAACACCATGGAACCACGCAGCCGTCATACTGCTCAGGAAGGAGACGCATTCTGTCTCCTAGAGATGAACGTACTTTGGTGCGAAAAGTGCAAATCAATCCCAGAACAACAGCAAAGGACCTTGTGAAGATGCTGAAGGAAAGGTACAAACATATCTATATCTACATGTCTTATAATTGACATAACCTGAAAGGCCGCTCAGCAAGGAGGAAGCCACTGCTCCCAAACTGCCATAAAAAAAACAGACTACAGTTTGCAACTGCACATGAGGACAAAGATCGTACTTTTTGGAGAAATGTCCTCTGGTCTGATGAATCAAAAATAGAACTGTTTGGCCATAATGACCATCGTTATGTTTGGAGGAAAAAGGGGGAGGCTTGCAAGCCGAAGAACACCATTCCAACCGTGAAGCACGGGGGTGGCAGCATCATGTTTTGGGGGTGCTTTGCTGCAGGAGGGTCTGGTGCACTTCACAAAATAGATGGTATCACGAGGGAGGAAAATTATGTGGATATATTGAAGCAACATTTTAAGACATCAGTCAGGAAGTTATAGCTTGGTCACAAATGGGTCTTCCAAATGGACAATGACCCCAAGCATACTTCCAAAGTTGTGGCAAAATGGCTTATTGAAAGGAAAACAAAGTCAAGGTATTGAATTGGCCATCACAAAGCCCTGACCTCAAGCCTATAGAAAATTTGTGGGCAGAACTGAAAAAGCATGTGCGAGCAAGGAAGCCTGCAAACCTGACTCAGTTACACCAGCTCTGTCAGGAGGAATGGGCCAAAATTCACCCAACTTATTGTGGGAAGCTTGTGGAAGGCTACCCAAAACGTTTGACCCAAGTTAAACAATTGAAAGGCAATGCTACCATATACTAATTGAGTGTATGTAAACTTCTGACCCACTGGGAATGTGATGAAATAAATAAAAGCTGAAATAAATCATTCCCAATCTGGCCCTCAACCATCACGGTCACCTAATAATCCCCAGTTTACAATTGGCTCATTCATCCCCCTCCTCTCCCCTGTAACTATTCCCCAGGTCGTTGCTGCAAATGAGAACGTGTTCTCAGTCAACTTACCTGGTAAAATAATGGATAAATAAATAAATACAATTCTCTCTACTATTATTCTAACATTTCACATTCTTAAAATAAAGTGGTGATCCTAACTGAGCTAAGACAGGGAATTTTTACTAGAATTAAATGTCCGGAACTGTGAAAACTGAGTTTAAATGTATTTGGCTAAGGTGTATGTAAACTTCCGACTTCAACTGTGTGCTTGCTGATGATCCTAAATTGAATTTGTCGATGAATAGAACGCATGTAGAGCAAGTGAAAAGTGGAAAAAAATGAAACTACTAGGCCTCATGTTGGATGCAGCTTTATCATGGTCAGAACACAAAGATAATATTGTTATTAAGATGGGTAAGGGAATTGCTGTTACAAGAAAATGTTCAGAGTATGTAACATCTAGCACTCTGAATAAGGTGATTCAATCCCTGGTCCTATCACACTTAGAGTACTGTCCGGTTATATGGTCATCTGCAGCAAATAAAGATATAAAATAGCTCAAAATCGCTCATAACAAGGATGCCAGATTAGCTCTTCATTGCTCTATCCGTATGAATATTATCCAAATGCATCAGAATCTCTCATGGCTTCAAGTTGAAAACAAATTACTATCCAGTTGTCACGACTTCTGCCGAAGTTGGTCCCTCTTCTTGTTCGGGCGGCATTCAGCGGTCGACGTCACTGGCTTCCTAGTCACCACCGATCCATGTTTGATTTTCGTTTTGTTTTGTCTTCATCATACACACCTGATTTCCATTCCATTTATTATGTTCCTTATTTAACCCTCTGGCTTCCCTCTCTGTTTTGTGCGTTATTGTTTGTCATGTGGGTTCTTGTGCTCTGGATTATTTTGTGTTTTTCCTTGTTGGAACATTATCTTTATTTTTGAGTAAACTTTCGGACTATTGCTCATATCTGTGTCCTGCGCCCGACTCCGCATTTTTCCATTCACCAACACCCTCACACCAGTCTTCTGATTTTCTTTAGGAATGTTATATTTTTCAAAATAACACTGTATTTTTCAGGCCAGTTAGTACATACTGACAACACGCATAACCACCAAACCAGATAGGCAAATTCAGGGCAGCTAAGACAACCCAAGCCAAGGACAAATTGCCTTAAATCTACAGGTTTATATAGAACTATAGCTGAATGGAACTCTTTACTAATCCATGTTTCTCAGGCAAAAAGTAATTCCACCTTCAAGATTTTTTTTAAAGAATATCTAATGTGATAGACCATATAACTGGACAGGAAATAGAAAGCATCAACTGAATGGTAAATGTGTTTCCTGTCAGGTATTTTAATTGTCTGTATTGGGACACACCTGGGGAACTAATCCTGAGCTGCTCCCACAGACACAGCATTGTAGACAAGATGGTGACCGGCAAGTTCGGCATGGTGGCAGCACTTTTACTTTATGTGTTTGTTTTAAATGTTACTGGAAATAATTGCATCTGCTATTTTGATGAAAGAATAGTACATTCTCAGCAACTTCTCAGTCATGCAAACACTTTTGATGTTATCCAGCACTTCGGATCTGGAAGGAATGTTATATACCAAACTTTCATAGCACCTTGGCACAAACCAAAACGATCATCGAAATCCAGTCTGAAATCGCAAATTAATGGTGGAGATCTTATAATAACTCTATGCCTTCTCTTATCGGGTGATATCCATCAATGCCCTGTACCTCACTTTATCACCAACCCCATCAAACGGCCTATGCACCCATGCTCCTCTTGCGAACGGTGGATAAAGAGTAACAGCAAAGCTTTCGTATGTTTGGAATGCGCGCAGTGGATTCATTTCAAATGCAGCAATTCTAGCTTTGGGCAAGGGTCAATGAAGCTTACCGTTGCTGTCAGTGTGCTGTACCCGCGGGGTGTGTGAGCATTGAAGGGGGAGTGGGACCAGAGGACTTACCGAGGGTGGAGAGTGCACTGGGGGAGGGGGGGTCCACGGCGGAGCGGAGGCAACCAGAGGTGAGTGACGGGGGACACGGTGGTGAGGACGATGGAGTAGCACCTGGGGAGGGGTGCTCCATGGCGACAGAGAGGCCACCGGAGGCAGGGCAGTGGGAACATGGCAGCGCAGTGGGAGGCGAGTTACAAATGGATCGGGAATTCAATGAGGCCTTTGGGAAGAAGGGCTTACATTTTGTGCACTTAAATGTCCGAAGCCTACTACCGAAGATCGATGAGATACGCCTGTTGGTTTGCAAATCAGAGGTGGGTGTCTTATGTTTTACTGAGACATGGTTGGATTCATCTGTTTGTGACTCAGAAATTGAGATAGGTAATTACTCTGTTGTCAGAAAGGATCGGAATCAGGGGGCCTCCCGGGTGGCGCAGTGGTCTAGGGCACTGCATCGCAGTGCTAGCTGCGCCACCAGAGTCTCTGGGTTCGCGCCCAGGCTCTGTCGCAGCCGGCCGCGACCGGGAGGTCCGTGGGGCGACGCACAATTGGGCTAGCGTCGTCCGGGTTAGGGAGGGTTTGGCCGGTAGGGATATCCTTGTCTCATCGCGCTCCAGCGACTCCTGTGGCGGGCCGGGCGCAGTGCGCTAACCAAGGGGGCCAGGTGCACGGTGTTTCCTCCGACACATTGGTGCGGCTGGCTTCCGGGTTGGAGGGGCGCTGTGTTAAGAAGCAGTGCGGCTTGGTTGGGTTGTGCTTCGGAGGACGCGTGGCTTTCGACCTTCGTCTCTCCCGAGCCCGTACGGGAGTTGTAGCGATGAGACAAGATAGTAATTACTAGTGATTGGATACCACGAAAATTGGGGAGAAAAGGGGATAAATTTATTTAAAATTTAAAAAAAATAAAAACGAAAGGATTGGAATCGGAACCGTGGGGGGATATGTGCGTTTGTAAGATCAGACATTGCTTTTAACGTCAGATCGGATTTAAGCGCTGATCTGGAGATTGTCTGGCTGGATATCTGCCTTCCCCAAACCAAGACAATTTTGTTGGGGGTCTGTTATAGGCCGCCCAAGCAGAATGCATTCTATGAAGGTCTTGAAATTGTGTTGTCAAACTGTAATGATTCGCTGTTGAAGGAAATAATTTTGTTAGGGGATTTCAATACTGATGTCTGCAAAAAGAATAGCCCAACCCACAATGTATTTATGCACTTTTGTTCTGACCCAAATGATTAAAGATCCAACCAGGATATGTGAAACAGTGCAAAGTACAATTGACTTAATATTGGTGTCTGATAAATCTAAAATATTTCAGAGTGGAGTAATAGTCTATGGAATCAGTGATCATTTTAATACATTTTGCACAAGGAGAATTTTAAAGATATAGTTAAGTGTCACAAAACCGTTAGAATCAGAGGACTCAAAAAATACTGTGTAGAAAAGTTTAGGGAGGAAGTGGGTAAAATTGACTGGTCACCTGTGCTAGATAGTGTAGGGGTAGACAGTGCAGTCTTTAAATGTAGATTCCTTGATGTGGTGAATGTGATGGCTACCATTAGACAGGTCAGGGTAAAGCAGAGGTCTAGCCCTTGGTTTAATCATGAGATTCTAGAATCTATCCAAGCAAGGAATAAGGCCTTTAAAAAATGTAAGAACTCTCAAGAGCAGCATGATTTTGTCCTATATAAACGTCACAGAAATGAAGCACAGAGCAGGATGGATGAAGCTAAGAGGGGTTACTTTGTTGAGAAAATCATTGAAAACAAAAATGACCGTAAAAAGCTTTGGAAATCATTTAAGGAACTAGGCTGTAGTAGTCCTACCAAAAACAAACTAAACAGTATTGGAATGAACATCAAAGGGGAGATGGTATATGAAAAAGCAGAGGTTGCCAATGAATTCAACTTTGTTTTACTTCTGTTGCCAGCAAGCTGGTTAGCAAGCTGCCACCAGTTCTGGTTTGTATGGAAGCAACCAAGTCAATAAGTATTTTGTAGAGTTGGGGGTTCAGCCAAACTATTTTTCTTTTGCAAAGGTAGCAACAGCCAAACTAGTCAGTATGCTGGCAGAGCTTAAATCCTCCAAAGCCACAGGCCTGGATAATATTCCTGCAAGGTTTCTAATAGATTCTGCTGAGCAAATTGGCCCTTGTATTACGCATATCGTTAATCTCTCTCTTGAACAAGGCACCTTTCCCAGGGACATGAAACAAGCTAAAGTTATACCTCTGTGTAAGAAGGGGATTAAGTCTGACCCTGGGAATTATAGGCCTGTATCTATCCTCTGTAATATCAAAGATCCTGGAGAGAGTTGTACATGAGCAAATGTATGAATGTTAACAAACAGGGTCTAATGTATGATTTTCAGTCGGGTTTTAGAAAAACATACTCCACTGATTCATGTCTACTTTACTTGACTGACTTCATCGGGAAAGACATTGATGAGGGAAATCTGTGTGGAATGGTACTGCTTGAGCTACAGAAGGCCTTAGATACAGTTAACCACTGTCTCCTAATCTCCAAACTGGAGGCACTGGGGTTAAGCAGTATCCCTCTAGGCTGGGTAAAGTCCAATTTATCAGGAAGGGAGCAAGTAGTAGAGGTTAATGGTTCACTGTCTCAGGCAAAACCAATGAGTTGTCACGTTCTGCAGGGGAGCGTGCTTGGGCCTCTGCTGTTTTTATTGTATATTAACGATATGAAAGATGCTTGTTCTTGCCGTCTTTTTCTTTATGCGGATGACTCTACACTTCTGGTGTCACACAAAAGTAAAACTATGTTGGGGAGCATACTTAGCACAGAGCTTACTAACATTAGCAAATGGCTTGGATATAATGAGCTATCTCTGCACTTAGGGAAAACTGAAGCAACTATTTTTGGATCCAGACCTAAATTGTGTAGGTCGTCTGAAATCAGAGTGGAGTTAGGGGGTGAGGTGCTGACTACTAAAACCTCTGTTAGCTACTTGGGATGTATCCTTGATGGAAGCTTGGGAGGTGTGAGCATGGCCAATAAACTGCTAGGGAAGGTTAATGCCAGGACTAAGTTTTTGGCAAGAAAGTCCAAGCTGCTTGATAAGGACTCCATGAAAGTGCTCGCCACTGCCCTCATTCAATGCCATTTTGACTATGCTACTTCCGGGTTTGGGGGTTTATCTAAACGTATGAAGGGGAAGCTCCAGATAGCCCAGAATAAGCTGATCAGGGTAGTATTGAAGGTGAGTCCACGTACTCACATAGGCAGGAGCTGCTTTCAGGAACTAAACTGGCTGCCTGTTGAGGCTAGGGTGTCCCAGATTAGACTAGGTTTGGTTTACAGGAGTATTTATGGTCCTGCGCCCAGATATCTAAGTGATTACTTTCCTCGTGTTAGGGATGCACACAATCACAGCACCAGATCAGGTGTTGCTGATGTGTGCTTATACAGGTTCAGGAGTAATGCTGGGTAAGGTTCTTTCTTGTATACTGGAGCCTCAGAATGGAATGAGTTGCCTCTGCCTATAAAAACAACGTCCTCTCTGGACAGCTTTAAAATAAAGTAAAAATATGTGTGTCTTCTCTACCCATATGAATAACCCCTATGATGTAACTGGAATGATGAGATAGATGTTCCTCTTCTATGTTTTTGTTTTATTATTTCACTGCCATACTGTTTTTGATCTTGTCTAGCCATCTTGTCTCAAGAGGACCACAATGGAAATAAGTCCCAGACTTTATTGTGTGTTATCCTCGATGATTTTATTCATGTGCATGTATGGCTTTTAAGTTTTATGTGTGCTTGTTTTTTTTAAATGGTCGAATTAATAAACTAAACTAAACTAAAAAAAAGTATCCTTGATGAATGTTTGTGAAGTCTTGATTTGTGGTTGTTTGTAATGTCTTGGTAATTGGTTTTGGACCCCAGGAAGATTAGCTAGTGTTACGGCGTTAGCTAATGGGGATCCTAATAAACATTACAAATTGGGTGTAGATCAGCACTCCTAGATCAGCACTCCTACTCTGAGGCTTTGTGAATGTGGGCCGGCATCGTCGAGTGCACTTTACTTATGAGTGGTCATGCTGCTTGCATACTGCCGAAGCACTCATTTAGCAAACACGCTGACCTGCCCTAAAATTGCTGCTTTAAAATGAACATTAAACATGAAATGAAGTGTAGCTCCATTTTAACTTCATTGTCCCATAGTTTGAGTTAATCCTTTTTTAAAGGCATAACTCTATTTTGACAGGAATTCATTTTTAAACGTAAACTTCTTGGTTAAGGTGCGGGGGAGCATAGCGAGTGCGGTTATTCTATTTAAGTATAGTCTTCTTTCCAATTTCATGTCTCATGCTCAACAGACAGTAAGAAATAAAAGCTGAATGCGCATATGAAATATAGAAACATTGCCTTTACAAGTTCGACAAGAAAAGCGTTCCGCTGAAGCATTTCATCAGCATTATGTAATGTCCATTAATTGTGGTCAACATGCCAGTTGACCAAAATTAAAACTTTAGAAACTTTAGATGGATTTATTGGTACAACTCAACAGGATTTTGCTTGCATTGTCCAATCCTACAGTAGTATCATCACATCCCAAAAAGCACAAGAGACCTGCGCTAATAGCATTGTTATTCAGATTGAAATTAAAAACAGTAATGCATTTAACAATTATTCAGGTTGGGTTTTCATCCAATCAGCTATTGGGAGATCTCATTGCACGCTACGCTATAACAAGTGTGCAGGCTCTGTTTTAATCAGCATATGGATTTGTTGATTTACAGCATTACAGATCACGGACATGAATTTCAAACGGATATAAAGTTAGACAATCAGTTGGGACCAAATGTGCAGGGACACCTTCTGCAAATTCGGAGCAATTAGAATGTCCCAAAGAACTTGAGCCAACATTGTGTCCTTCCCTTTTACATTGTTTTTATGATAGTCAATAGCAAAAGCCCTCTATGCAGAGTGTGAGAATATCTGTAAATAGGTTAATTAATTCTGCGTTTTAACACTTCCGTTTGGACTCCACTAATTACATGGCCACTATGTGCGCTAATTCTATTGTATATCTGGTTTCCAGATATACATCCGTTTCCACTCCACTATAGCCACAGGTTATTTTAGGACACCAGCAATAACATCCACCCCTTTTCAGGACAACACAGAACAGTAGAACAATTACGGTTCCCCATCTAGGAAACTTATGACAACTGAAGTACGCATCAACAATGTCTGCTGTCCTGACATACACAACCTATCATGATTAGCCGGGAGGTTTTGAAAGTGCAGGGTCATGCAAGTACTTCTCAAACTATACATAATTAATAGAAAAGGAAGGGACTTAAATCCTAGGATTGAACCCGAGGAACAATAGTTTGTCCCTGTGGTCCTCCTATTCAAAAGTAGCCTAGACGAGATAGCTGCTATAGCTACACAGATTCTGAAGTGAGTTATCCCCCGATTCGTCAGCCTAACGAAGCGCAAAAAAATACCCATTGCCATATCCCATCAAACAAATGACTGAAGTTCTCATATTAGTACTAATTTCCTATTCTTTTACATGTTAATAAAAATCCAATTGTGTGGATTCAGAAGCAAAGAGCGAAAATTGCACAATTCACCTTTCATTAAGCATTAACAACTATTGCATATTGCCATGGGAGAAATAATCAGGTTCACTCTCCCGAGTTGGCATGTTAATAAAAATCCAATTGTGTGGATTCAGAAGCAAAGAGCGAAAATTGCACAATTCACCTTTCATTAAGCATTAACAACTATTGCATATTGCCATGGGAGAAATAATCAGGTTCACTCTCCCGAGTTGCACTCTTCCATCACACGTACAGATGTTTCTCAAGATCTTGCACATGAATTAAATGCTATTGAGCCCACACTACTACACTGTCTGAGCCAAGGAATATATGTTTTCTGGTAAGTTTTAATGACAATTCTCGGTGGGGTGAATATATTTTATAGGACATACATGATTTTTGTTAACTAGTAAATAGTAGCCTACAGCAAAGTGTGTTTAAATCATTTATAACTTGTTATTAACCATGTCTGCTAGTTAGTTTTTGCTACCATGTGGGTTTTAGCTTGCTTGAGGCTGCTAACTGAGGAGTGTTAAATCACCTGTTTCCATACATGTTTCATTCTAAAACATTTTACAAAGGAGGTGTTTAATCTAACTGCTTAACTATTTATCTGTACTTGGAATTGGAATTGTTAAAAAAAATTAAATAATAATTTACAAGAAAATATCATGTGTGGGGACATTTCACTGCAGCTAACATTTCACTGCAGCTAATCATATGTGAAGAATGCAACAAAGATGCTGAATCATCTGGCCAAGTGCATAAAGTTCCCTCAGCGCTCACAACAAGCAACCTTTGACAAAAGTCCCTCTACTTCTATTCTAGGTGAAAATTATGAATCAGACACCTTATCGATAGCAACAGCTCACGGTCCTCCTGGAATCAGAAGTTTTTTTGACTCAATGGAGGAACGTAGAGAAATGCTGATGAATGTTTTGCTCGAGCTGTGTATGCAACTGGTTCACCTCTGATGCTCACAGGCTGTGTATTGGAAGAAATTTCTGAATGTTCTTTGCCCAGCATACACCCCTCCAACCAGACATGCTTTATCTACTCAATTGCTGGATGCAGAGTTCAACAGAGTTCAAGTGAAGGTCAAGCAAATCATAGAGAAAACAGACTGTATTGCAATCATCTCCCATGGGTGGTCGAATGTCCGTGTGCAGGGAATAATTAACTACATCTCCACCCCTCAACCAGTATTCTACAAGAGCACAGACACAAGGGACAACATACACACCGGTTTCAACATTGCAGATGAGCTGAAGGCAGTCATCAATGACCTTGGACCACAGAAGGTATTTGCACTGTTGACAGCCTATGCTGCAAACATGAAGGCTGCTTGGTCTAAAGTGGAGGAGTCCTACCCTCACATCACACCCATTGGCTGTGCTGCTCATGCATTGAATCCGCTCCTCAAGGACATCATGGCACTGAAAACAATGGATACACTCTACAAGAAAGTCAAGGAAATGGTTAGGTATGTGAATGTTTATCACGTTATAGCAGCAATCTACCTCACTAAGCAAAGTGAGAAGAATAAGAGCACCACATTGAAGCTGCCTAGCAACACCCATTGGGGTGGTGGTGTCATGTTTGTCAGTCTCCTGGAGGGGAAGGATTCTCTACAAGAAATGGCCATACCACAGTCTGCCAATATGAACAGCCCCATCAAGAGGATCCTCCTGGATTATGTATTTTGGGAGAGAGTGGTAAGCAGCCTGAAACTCCTGAAACCTATAGCAGTAGCCATTACACGGATTGAGGGAGACAATGCAATCCTGTCTGATGTTCAGACTCTGCTTGCAGATGTAAGAGAAGAAATCCATACTGCCCTGCCCACTTACCTGTTGCTCCAAGCAGAGGAAACTGCAGTTCTGAAATACATCAAAAAGCATGAAGACTTCTGCCTGAAGCCCATACACACCGCAGCGTACATGTTGGACCCCAAGTATTCTGGCAAGAGCATCCTGTCTGGTGCAGAGATCAATAAGGCCTATGGTGTCATCACTACCGTGTCTCGCCACCTTGGCCTGGATGAGGGCAAGGTTCTAGGCAGTCTGGCGAAGTACACTTCCAAGCAAGGACTTTGGGATGGAGATGCAATATGGCAGTCGTGCCAACATATCTCATCAGCCACTTGGTGGAAGGGACTTTGTGGATCTGAGACTCTTTCCCCTGTTGCCTCCACCACTCTCCAAATCCCACCAACATCAACTGCCTCAGAGCGCAACTGGTCCTTGTTTGGGAACCCACACACCAAAGCACGCAACAGGCTGACCAATAAAAGGCTTGAAAAATTGGTGGCCATCTGTGCAAATTTGAAGCTTTTTGAGCCTGACAACGAGCCATCCTTAACAAGGTTGGAAAGTGACAATGAAGATGAGGCCTCAGAGTCTGATGTTCAAGAGGTGGACATTGAGGAGGTCCAGGGAGAAGACATGGAAGCCTGAGAGGAAGACAACCAAAGCTTTAGTCTAGAAACTATCATTTTACAGATGTTGAAAACGTTTTTTGGAGATGCGATGGATCATTGGGGATTATTCAAAATTCCCTTTCTTTTGTTGTTCAGTGAAATAATCCCATGTGAAGAGTCAGTGAAATAATCCCATGTGAAGCGTCAACTAATTTAATTAAAGTTCAATTCGTAACTAAAATATTTTTTTCTTTTTTTGATTGGAATTCTATTTGCAATTATGTCTACTTCTTATAAGGTAAAAGGTTTATGTTTCTGTCTCCATATATGGTTAATATATCCAATGCAAAAAGCATCTATTTAAATTGCATTAATATTAATTTGCATATATTTCCATTAATTCCCATATATTGTTGTTAATTCCCACGGAAAGTTTCCACCTCTGAATATTCCCCAAAATGTGCAACCCTACACACAACATTTAATGATTTGAGTTACAGTTCATATAAGCAAATCAGTCAATTGAAATAAATGAATTAGGCCCTAATCATGCCTAATAGTGCATAGGCCCAGCCACATGGGAGCCAGGCCCAGGCCCAGCGAATCAGAATTTGTTTCCCCCCCCCCACAAAAGTGCTTTCTTACAGACAGAAATACTCCTGTTTCATCAGCTGTCCGTGTGGCTGGTCTTAGACGATCCCGCAGGTGAAGAAGCCGGATGTGGAGGTCTTGGACTGGTGTGGTTACATGTGGCCTGCAGTTGTGAGGCCAGTTGGACATACTGCTAAATTCTCTAAAATGTGGTGAAAGGTGGCTTATGGTAGAGAAATTAACATTCAGTTATCTGGCAAAAGCTCTGGTGGGCATTCCTGCAGTCAGATTTTAGTGGCCGTTTATTGTCCCCACACAAGGTGCACCTGTGTTATGATGCGTTTAATCAGCTTCTTGATTTGTCACACCTGTCAGGTGGATGGATTATCTTGGCAAATGTGTGCCCCAAATTTGAAAGAAAAAAGCTTATATTTCCCCCCCTTCAATTTACACACAATACCCCATAATGACAACGCAAAAAGAGGTTTTTAGAAACTTTCTCAAATAAAAAACAGAAATATCACAATTACTTAAGTATTCAAACTATTTACTCAGTACTTTAAAGCACATTTTGGCAGCGATTACAGCAACAAGTATTCTTTGGTATGACGCTACAAGCTTTGAACACCTGTATTTGGGGAGTTTCTCCAATTCTTCTCTGCAGATCCTCTCAAGCTCTGCCAGGTTGTATGTGGAGCGTTGGTGCACAGCGATTTTCATGTCTCTCTATACATGTTTGGGTTTAAGTCTGGGCTCTGGCTGGGCCACTCAAGGACAGAGACCTGGGCTGAGCCACTCCTGCATTGTCTTGGCTGTGTACTTAGGGTCGTTGTCCTGTTGGAAGGTAAACCTTCGTCCCAGTCTGAGGTCCTGAGCGCTCTAGAGCAGGTTTTCATCAAGGATCTCTGTATTTCGCCTCATTCATCTTTGCCTCAAACCTGATTCAGTCTTCCAGGCCCTGCTGCTGAAAAACATCCCCACAGCTTGATCCTGCCACCACGCTTCACCGTAGGGATAGTGCCAGGTTTCCTCCAGATGTGACGCTTTGCATTCAGGTCAGAGTTCAATCTTGGTTTCATCAGACCAGAGAATCTTGTTTCTCATGGTCAGAGTGTTTAGGTGCATTTTGGTAAAACTCCAAGCGGGGTGTCATGTGGCTTCCATCTGGCCAATCTACCATAAAGGCCTGATTGGTACTGCAGAGACGGTTGTCTTTCTGGAAGTTTCTCCCATCTCCACAGAGGAACTTCAGAGCACTGTCAGAGTGACCATCAGATTATTGGTCAGCTCTCTGACCAAGGCCATTCTCCCCCGACCCAGTTCTTGGGGACATTCAAGGCTGCAGACATTTTTTAGTATCCTTTCCCAGATCTGTACCGCGACACAATCATGTCTCTGAGCTCAACGGACAATTCCTTTGACTTCAGGCTTGGATTTTGCTCTGATATGCACTGTCAATTGCAGGACCTTATAGACAGGTATATATATGCCTTTCCAAATCATGTCCAATAAATTAACCCCAGGTGGTCTCCAATCAAGTTGTAGAAACATCTCAAGGATGAGCAATGGAAACAGGATGCACCTGAGCTCAATTTCAAGTCTCATAGCCAAGAGTCTGAATACTTATGTAAATAAGGTATCTGTTAATACTATTGGAAAAATGTTTTAGCTTTCATTATGGGGCTGTGTGTAGATTGCTGAGGATTTTATTTTAATCCATTTTAGAATAGGGCTGTAACGTAACAAAAATGTGGAAAAAGTCAAGCGGTCTGAACACTTTCCAAAGGTACTGTATTTTTGTTCAGTATAGGTAATCTGGGAAGAGAGATTCTCCATTTGATTTTCAGATAAAACCATGCAGACTGAAAGGCAGCAGTTTCCCTCAATTTATGGAGTAGATTAGCACACTATTTAGGGTTCCTGCTTTCCCCACTAGTTTCCCTTCAAAGTTCAATGCTCAAAAACGTGTGATTGTCAGCTATTTTATTCAAACATGTCCCATATATAAAGATTAACATTAAGATCGTACAAAGATTTATGACTAACTCACATTCATAGCAAAATGCCACAGACAACACAGCATAAATATTTTCAGTAGAGTATGAACATTTGAAATTACTAATACATCGTCACTCTTAACATTCGGAATGCCCTTGAATTCAAACTATTGAATACGTGACAACAGAAGTACCAGCAACAGCTGAACCCTCATTAACCAGGTGATAAAGTGCTCCATTAGATGTACAGACAAATCTGAAGGACTATCAGAGACAAACATACTTCACCATCCAGGGCCCTGTTCAGGAGGTTGTAACATTACAGAACATTCAGATCGGAATGTATTGTCCAGAACAGATATGATTGTCTGAGACAGAATAGGGGATCGTGAATCAGCTCTGTCCATTACCTTTCCATCGGCAACATTCAGAACATATCACCTCACTGAATACACCTCAGGACTACTTTAGGATGTATAAACACTGCCACCTAGGGGGTATATTGATTCTCTTTTACACATTGGAGAAGGCCGTCAATATTGATCCAGTCAAGACAACACAGGAGGCTACTAGGAAGATTGAACAGTTTACCAAGCCCTGAAAAAAAGACAAGCATTAGTTAATACAACAAATATCTGATGGCATGTCACACTGTCAAATTGGATTGGCACAGGCTAACCATAATGTGAGCGGAATGGTGTTGAGAAAGGGGGCATGCATAAGAGCAACAGAATGTAAAATATCCGACATTGGGCAAGCTAATCAGAACTAAATGATACTCTGAATCAGCTGGGGTCAAAAAGGGATGATGACCAGCTATTTCAAAATCAGCACAGCAAGGTTTGTTGTACATTTGGAAATTCTAGGGGAAAATAAATTTAGAAAATTAACGTGGAACTTGATTTTAACTGTGCGCAAAATTACATAAATGGCTGAGAGTTTATACTTCAATTTCCGCAATTGTCAAGTGTGCCTTGTTTCCAGAAGCTGAGGCAGTTCCTTACACTAATAAATCCACTACATTCGCTCACTCCAGGATACTTACTTTGACTTCTTTGAAAACCAGACTTCCCCACAGACCTGCAACTAGACAATTACCCTAGAAAGAGGAATTCTGTTAATTGAAATTGGATCACTTACACCTTCATGTTTACAAAGCACCATTGTCAGGTTCTCTCCATTTAGCAATAACAGGAACGGTGGCACATTCTCAAACTGACAATGGCGCCAACTATATTCTGTAAGACGACATCACCATATCTCAATGTCATAACCTATACACAGACATAAGCACAAGTTATGTGTTATACAAAGTATGAGTCATCTAGCAATAACACACTACATTACCTAAAGTATGTATACCTGCTCGTCGAACATCTCACTCCAAAATCATGGGCATTAATATGGAGATAATCCCCTCTTTGCTGCTATAAACAGCCTCCCCTCTTCTGGGAAGGGTTTCCACTAGATGTTGGAACATTGCTATGGGGACTTGCTTCCATTCAGCCACAAGAGCACAAGGTCAGTCACTAATGTTGGGCGATTAGGCCTGGCTCAGTCGGCGTTTCCTGTCATTCGCACGTCAGGCTGCCAGATGTTGAAGCGTGATTCTTCACTCCAGAGAAAGCGCTTCCACTGCTCCAGAGTTCAATGGCGGCAAGCTTTACACCACTCTAGCCGACACTTGGCATTGCGCATGGTGATCTTAGGCTTGTGTGTGGCTGCTCGGCCATGGAAACCCATTTCTTGAAACCCCCGACAAACAAGTAGTGCGCCGACATTGATTCCAGAGGCAGTTTGGAACTCGGTAGTGTGTTGCAACTGAAGAGACTTTTTACCCAACGTGCATCAGCGGTCCCATTCTGTGTGGCCTACCACTTCGCGGCTGAGCTGTTATTGCTACTAGATGTTTCCACTTCACAATAACAGCATTTACAGTTGACCGGGGCAGCTCAAGCAGGGCTGAAATTTGACCGACTTTTTTCAAAGTTGGCATCCTATGACGGTGCCACACTGAAAGTCAAAGCCCTTTAGGCCAGTCTACTGCCAATGTTTGTCTATGGAGATTGCATGGCTGTGCACTCAATTTTATACACCTGTCAGCAATTGGTATCGCTGAAACAGCCAAATCCACTAATTTGAAGGGGTGTCCACACAAAAGTATGTCAGGGGGCATCCCAGAGGTGTACTTACTGCACAGACGATGGGAAAGGTGACCACGGCACAAAGGTAGTTGTTAGCCAGAAACCAGCAATAAGTGGCCAATGTCCACATCAGACCTGACAAAAAGCCTGAACATAGGAGAATGAGATTTAGTGACACCCTACTTAACATTCTTTACAAAATAATATCATATTGTACATGGCATTATCAATCCTGGCCCAATTCTTTAACCAAGTGTTTCTCAAGTACCGCCAATAGTACATATTTGTGGTGACACTGGACAAAAACTCTTGATTCAATTTGTCAAGGGCTTGATGATTAGTTGACAAGTTGAATTAGGAGTTTTTGTCTGGGGCTACAACAAAAATGTGTGCTGTTGGGGGTTGTCAAGGACTGGAGTTGGGAAACACTTCTCTAAGCCAGCCCTGGACTCAATCTGCCCTCATGGATGAGGATAGAAACCCCCATGATTGCATCAAGCCAATACTTTAAGGGGGGGCGGGGTAGAAATTTAGGGCACAGTTGAGGAAGTGGAGAGAATTTGAATGGAGAGTGAGCACCTGGCAGGATGGCTCTGGAGAACACCCTGGGTCTGTTCCTCATGGCTGCACAGTAGATGGAGAAATACACCGTGCTGGTGAGGTAGATGCCACAGCAAAAGGCAAACACATAGTCAAGATCTAGGAAATGGGGGGAATGTTAGGTTGACAGAGAATATGTAAACTAAGCACGTTGTTGAGACTCAACCCTCTTCAGCATTACATATAGACTACTGAGTTTAATGTGTGATTGGCTACAGTCTCCAGGATCCTTCCACCTCACCGTATAGACTGGCTCCATAGAAGATGCTGTCGTGGACCGCCGCATGGCTTTTTATGTAGAGGATTGGAACAAAGGAGGCCCCATACAACAGGCCTGCTACAACAGCCAACAAGCAGCCTCTAAAGTCAAGAGTGGTGAGAGAGTTCATGACTGCATCGAAAATTACAAGACAACTAACTAAATGAGCTGTAATTTTCCATGCTGAGGTAGCCCCATGACCAAAAGTCAAAAGAAAATAAATGTTCAGTTGAGTAAGGCATGTCCCAACATGTAACTGGAACGAAAATCAATTGACTTCAGCCCAGCTCCAACTACTCAATTGTGAAAGCAAAGAGCATGAGTGATTAAGGGGTGTACTCACACACAGCGTTTTCTCTTTGCTCCCGTTACATCCACCCAGGACTCCGAAGGCGCATAGACACCAGAATTCCCAGTCTTAAGTAGACAAAAATAGTAAAGTCAGTAGCGTACACAATAAGTCAACACAGCAGTTTCCCATGGGCATCTCAATGCAAACTAAAAAAAAATACATTTCTGCAGTTTTGACAAGTCTGTCCTGTGGTGGCAGAAGAATTGATCAATCAACTTTTCACCACTGATTTTTCTAGAGAGCTGTTACAATAAGTGTCATGAATGACATACTTTTTAGACAAACCAGTCATTAGCTGATGTGTGGTAATGTCTTGGGTGTTAGGTCTTGTCTTGCTGTGAAGTTGCTGTGTGGTATGTGTTGTGGTACGCTTTCATGTCATCGTTGCTGCTGTCTTACATGTATCCAAAAATGATTGCCCCTCAGATTATTTTTTTAATTGAACTGAATTGATACTGCATGGCTATTGAGCAAAAGCATTTAGACTTCCAAACATCAAGCATAATTACCCTGTTAATCAGTAAGGGGGTGGAGTCTGAACGTGGAAGTTCTCTAACATTAGTCTTCACAAAGAAAAGGATGAGTCCACTGGAAACAAAAATAAATTGTAAATGCCATACGATTGTCATGGGTGTTTCAAATGGACTATATAAAATTATTAACAAATTGACCAGTGACAAGAGTATTATTCTGAGGTATTGGATTAGGTGCTTTCATGACTCATTACCTCAACAAGCACAAACCAACACCACAGTAGTTCAATACTGGTCTGGCAACATCCTGTGCTTCAATACCAAACCATCCAAACCTGTTGAAAAAAAGATTTAAATGACCTCTGACTCAATTGCTGGTCTAAGAACATATTCCCTATGGAAATTGTATTTCTTTTGAGACTAAATATGAATTGCCCTTTCAAAATGTAAAATATGAGGACTTACTGTGCAAAGATAAAAAATATATATACAACAAAAGAACTTACCTTGAACTTATCCAGCCCATCAGCAAACTGCTGGATCCCCAAATACAAACTCCAAGTCCAAGGCCAATGGCTTTTACTATGGGGACGACTGTTAAACTGCCTGTAAACATTGAGGAAAACATTTCAGTAGTTCGGAGTGTAGGCCCAATTTATGTATGTGTGAAGGTTACAGTACAGCTTGAAAGTTGGAGTCATACCTGTGGCCCAGACTGCTCCTCCCAGCATTGCCAACGGATAGAATTTGGGAGACTCGAGTATCAAGTCCCCAATCATCGAAACTACCAATATGGATGCACAGCTCACCCACTGGAAAAACATCCCTGAAGATATTTTTTATTTATGTTAAAATATTACAAGATGGTCAAACAAGAAGTTTAAAAACATGCATTATGATTTTTTATGGATCTCTTACCATCACCAGTTTCTATCCTTTTGACAGGAACAAAGTTGCTGCCATACAAGATCACAGCAATAGTGTTTGCAACAAAGCCATAAGCCATTTCAGTCGTGTTTGATGAACAGAGTAAAGGTAATCTTCTTACTTCAATGTTCATTGTAGCCTTTTCATCAACATGCACACCTGAAGAACGTTACTGAATTTAGTCAAGGGCCATTTTATCAGCATCAAGTACTCCAATAATACCCATTGACAAAAACATTGAGTGACAAGTTAGAGAAACGAACTACTTCAGATAAATTAGGTTTCACCATTGTAGGCTGGTTTTGAAAACGTTACTTTAAGTCAGTTCATATACTGCTATAATAAATATAACATTTTGAAATGAATGTGAACCTTTAGCTACATACAGCAATATGAAATAACAGGATTAAACTAGTGTTGTCTGGAAGAGCGTTCAAGCAGCCAGCCCTACAGTGTCTTCAACATGCACTGCAGATAATGACCATTTCAAGGCAGCATGCATTGTTTATTTTTACCAACTCAAGCGTCTGTTTGCTAGCACATAGGTGTATGGTGAGTAGGCTACATACCTTGTTCAACTTTCTCTGCTTCTGAGAAATTCCCCAGAGACCACGTCATGACAGCAATTAGGAGAAAAAGTTGAAACATGTATACATCTAGCATTTCTGCCACCATCAACGATAACCGGTTTCAAAACTTGCACAGATGATCGGCCATGTGTTACGGACAAACTTCGGACAATACTTGCCGTAACACAACAAGGAATAATGCTGCAACAGCTGACACTAATTAAGATAGGCAATCAATTAGGCTGCTGGGCTTAACTTTGAGTGTGTTCCCAAGTACTGATGATTTTTCGGCACAGGTGGCTTGTTTACATTGCAGGTTAGGATAATTAACGTGGCAGGTTAGGATAATTAACGTGGCAGGTTAGGATAATTAACGTGGCAGGTTAGAATAACTAACGCAGCAGGTTAGGTGAATGAGGTTAAGGTCAGGAAAAGAGTTAGGGTTAGGCTCAGCGACAATGCTACAATTGTCCCCAACACTAGTTGGCCTACTCCATCTAAATAATAATTTGATCTTAACTAACTTGCCTACTTAAATTAAGGTTACATTTAAAAACTTTGTAATTTTTTTAAATTAAATCTAGCCAAAATGGTATTTATTAATTTTTATTTAACATTTATTTAACTAGGCAAGTCAGTTAAGAACAAATCCTTATTTACATTGACAGCCTACACCGGCCAAACCCGGACGACGCTGGGCCAATTGTGCGCAGCCCAATGGGACTCCCAATCATGGCCGTTTGTGATACAGCTTAGATTCGGACCAGGGTGTCTGTAGTGACGCTTCTAGCACTAATATAAACATAAACAAACCATCTGTGACTACAAATAATCAATGAGCACGGTTACTTGCACACAGTAATACGATTATTGTGGATAGTCAGATTAATATCATTGTTTTTTTTCAAACGATTACATGCTTTGCAAGAACAACGACTTCCCTAGTAATACGACTTAAAAAATATGCAGGATATCGGCAATCAAAATAAACGTTCTACGACAGTGACCATGTTATTTTTGCATATAAACTTTGTATGTGAAAACTATTTCTAAGATGCATACTTTCAGTTTTTACGAAACTCGCTTCACTCCAGAATAGGAGGGAAGCTGTCTGTTCAATAGCCATCACTAGCCGGCCTCCACCCAGTACCCTTCCCTGAACTTAGTCATTGTCACTAGCCGGCTACCACCCAGTTACTCAACCCTGCACATTAGAGGCTGCTGCCCTATGTAAATAGACATGGAATCACTGGTCACTTTAATAATAGAACACTGGTCACTTTAATAATGTTTACATACTGTTTCTCTAATTTCATATGTATATACTGTATTTTACTGTATTCTAGTCAATGCCACTCCGACATTATTTGTCTTAATATTTAAATATTTCTTAATTCCATTCTTTTACTTTTAAATGTGTGTGTATTGTTGTGAACTGTTAGATACTACTGCACTGTTGGAGCTAGGAACACAAGCATTTCGCTACACCTGCAATAACATCTGCTAAATATAAACATATGTTTGTTTAGGCTATTATTGTGACAAAAAAATGATGTATCTTTGGGCCTACATGTATGACAGTGTATATTACATGCACAAATGTATACATGTATCAATTCTTGCATGTCTGGTTATAAGTCTGTTATCTTATCTGATTCATCTGTTTTGCCAGGTGTCCCTGTTCATGCTCTATGGCAACAAAGACACCCCTTCCTCTCTTGCGATGACACACTGACATAAGGTATAACCACAGCCTCTCTATATTGCGTTCTGATTTTGGACCACACTTTCTTCCTGTTGAAAATGAGTTTTGGAAGTTAGCCTATGCGTCACCACTGTCCTTATCGTTACCTGAGCTCAATGCAAAGACAAACAGATAACCATGGCGGATCATACGTTCTAATGGAGAAATGTATACGTCCTGGAAACATTCAAAAGTCTCTCATTCTGTGGTCATGCTATTATTTTCTGAGGATACCCAACTACGTTCGGAAGTATCCCACTTTGGAAAGGGAGAAATGGAGACAAAAGGGCACTAAAGGAATTGAAATATCTTGGTAACAAATTAACACCACAAGTAATGCAACACGGGATGTGACCTTGAATGTAAAGATGTATTCAGATCCTCACGTCAATTCTATCCAAATATATAGTGAGAGGGCACCGCCGCGGTTCAGCAAATAAGACATTATTGCCATATGCTTTCTTGCTGATGGTATAGTTACCCTCATTCATGAGGTGTCCCATAAGGAATCTATCCCCCTCTTGCTGTTTGAAACCACATCAAATTCTTGATTCATTCTAACAAACATAATGATGTGAATGACCATCAATTGTGTCGAGCAAGTTGTGGAGTTATCAAAAGTCCCGTAGACACAAGCGAGGTTTTCGCTTTCCATTTAGATAGGATCCTGGGACTGAACCACTGTCAGCAGGAAGTTTTCGTTTGTAGGTACTGTAGGCCCATTTTCCACTGACTGAGTGTCCTGCATTTGTATCACAACATTTTGGCCTCTAGCCTTTGTCAAAATGCAATCATTGGGTAACCTTTGGAATAATTACTATGTAGGCTATTAGGCATAATAGGCACTTGACATGAAAAATTGGAAGATAATAAACCATTGTTATATTATACTGGCAAAGAGTCAGGTCATAACATTTTGCTTGGGTTCCAACTTTCCTTTTAGGAGTTGGCCCTCACCTTTGCAGAATACTTATGGGAGCCTTTTATAGTCTTATAAGGCATCAATTAATAAAGCATTGCAATTCATGAATATATTTTCAGTCATTTCATATATCTTGCGGTATTACTTAACTTTTTGAACAAAGCAATACTCTGTGCTACTACTAGATTAATTTACACTTCAATGTTAAGGTGACATTTTTATAGCATGTAGGCTATGTCAAATCTATCTGTATACCACCCGTACACAACTGATTGGCTCAAAAGCATTAAGGGAAGAGATTCCACAAATTAACAAGGCACACCTGTCAATTGAAATGCATTCCAGGTGACTACCTCATGAAGCTGGTTGAGAGAATGCCAATAGTGTGCAAAGCTGTCATCAAGGCAAATGGTGGCTACTTTGAAGAATCTCAAATCTCAAATATATTTTTATTTGTTTAAAACTTGTTTGGTTGCTACATGATTCTATATGTGTTATTTCATAGTTTTGATGTCTTCACTATTATTATACAATGTAGAAAATAGTAAAAATGGAGTCTTGGAGTCTTTCCATTTAAGAATGATGGAGAGGGACCTTCAATGCTGCAGAAATGTTTTTGTACCCTTTCCAAGATCTGTGCCTCGACACAATCCTGTCTCGGAGCTCTACTGACAATTCCTTCGACCTCGTGGCTTGGTTTTTTCAGAAACATCTCAAGGATGATCAATGGAAACAGGATGCACGTGATCTCAATTTCGAGTCTCATAGCAAAGGGTCTGAATACTTAAGGTATATGTTTTTTATTTGGAATAAATTTGCTAACATTTTTAAAAACCTGTTTTCGCTTTGTCATTATGGAGTATTGTGAGTAGATTGATGAAAAAGACTAAGGCTGTAATGTAACAAAATGTCGAAAAGTAAAGGGGTCTGAATATTTTCCGAATGCACTGTATCTATACCACTATTGATGGGTTTCCCATGCCAACAACGGACCCATTTTAAGCGCAAGTGGTCTAGTGAATGGATCGTATGTGCGGTTCACTTTAGAGGTACTGTACAACTTTCCACAGCAGCCATCGATTCAAGTCAGTACAGGGAGGAGGAAATACGCTCCTGAACATATGCATTTGGACAGTGAAGCTACATTTTTAATTTTGTCTTTATTCTCCAGCATTTTCGGTTTTAAATCAAAATGATTCATAAGAGGCGACAAAACAGAATGTCACCTTTATTTTTCCTTTAACAAATGAAAGCACTTTATGTATCTAGGCCCAATCTTCTATTCTTACTTATCATAAAAGTTACTCCAAAATGGCATGCATAATACATTATTCACCATTCAGTTCCTATTGGTCAAAACATAATCCAAAACAAACTGCAAATGCATGAAACAAGTTTGTAGTCACAAGCTTGATGTAGTCATTGCATGCAAGGAATATAGGATTTTATACTACACTTTAGACAAGTTTAATACATTATAAGTGAATTTGTCTAATTACTGATGACTTCTTTAAAAATGGGGGACCAGGTACATGAAGTGCTTTTATTTCTAAAACGGTAAAACAGATATGTATGAAAATACCCTAAACTAAAAGCTCCCATTCTGTACTGTCGCCTAATATGAAACATCTCAAATCTAAAATGCTGGAGTATAGAGCGAAATTAAAACATATAGTTTCACAGTCCAAATACATATGGAGGGTAATGTGACTAAATGTAAAATCTGATTAATATATTTATTCCTCATTTTGTCACTGCCATATGTTTATACTCTGCAACATGACCCTTCAAGTAAGTAACTAATGGCCTGCCTGCCGGTCTGTCTTTCTGAATCTCTCTATCCTCCTTGCCTCAAGTTCACACTCAGATATACTGAATATGCTTGCCAAATGTGACTCACCGCCTGGATTCGGTCTTATGTAGCAATGTAGAAATTATGTTTTTTACATTGGATAAGAGTAGAGACTCAGAGCTACAAAATGGTATACCATACACTGCATTTGAGGAACAATGGGAAAGTAATTCTGCTTTGAAAGTTGATTAGCTTGTAAACTCACTTTTGAGAAAAATTGCCTTTGAATGTTTTGGTATCTAGTGAAGAGCTCTTCTTTGTCTACACCCATTCAGCACCGTTCACACCCTCTTAAGCTTTAGCCCCACCCATCTCGTTTCGCTCTCGGAGGGCACACTTGACGCTCTGGCCGATGATTTGTTTACCTATGGATTACAAGAAAACAGCTTAACCAGCTCCGCTGGTAACAATTTCATTATGCTTTTTTGCAGATGTTTACTAACACCGACCATATTCAACGGTTGTTGTACACACGTCACGTAACGTTAGCTAATGAGCCAGCCAGCTAACGTTAGCTAGTTAAACAACAATGAACACAGTGCCAACAATGCCACAGTGCTGGGAGCAAACCAACCAGGTCAATGTTAGCTAGCTAACATTAGGCTCTAACTAGAAAAGCAAACAACCCTGGGAAACAAATAATAACGTCAGCTAGGGAGCCAGCCAGCTAACGTTAGCTAGCTAGCTAACAGTTCACTATAGCTTGAAATGAAACAACTTTGTCAAAATTAGAAATGTGTAATATCTGAAAATGTAGCTAGCTAACACTCGACTATCTTACCCGTATACATCATCATGCATGATGGACGTGTCTCCCTGTCAGGAATGCTATACCATGGTTGTTTAGTTTGAAGATGTAATCCTGAGACAGGTGTTTTCTCCATCTCGTTAGCTATCATACTCTAATTCCACTGATTTCTAAACTTGATCCTCCAGAAAGTGGAGAGAAACACTTATGCAGCTCCACTACACAATACAATACAATTTAAAAAAAGACGCGTTGGACAGGATTACCAACACAGACTGACGAGCACAAATAGACAGAAGCCTTCAATATGGCAGACCAATCCAAACTCATTTTTTACGTTCAACCGGTTCTCCTGTGAAGTCGTGACTTGCGACATACGCCCAGTTTCCTGAATCGGGTCACAAATCATTTGCCCATCTCTCTCTATTGCGCTGCAGTCACACTTTAAATGTTGTACAAATTATTTCTGACTATGCTTATTATTCTTTGGAACCCTATTCCCTTACACAGTTAAAGCTTGAAACACATTACATTTAACTTGCAGGCTGGTCAGAATTAGTGCACTTGTAAAGCTACACTAGCTCATTAGTGCATACTGTCGCAACTATTAGGATATAGTGGCGACCCGCTTGTAAAGTTATGTGCCTGTGTTCTGATGTTCTGTTGTTTGCTTTGGGTTTTGTGGGGTCTAGCATGCCAGTCCCACTGCTGTCTCCAATCATGGGAATGCCTGGAGTGTGTCAGTGCCAGTGTAATGAACACGAGGGGAAACAGAGAGCTGGTTTCAAGCGCAGCGCGCAGGTGTTTATTGCAGGGGCAAGCAGAATGTCATACACAGGGGGTCCAAAAGGGCAACCAACAGTACAGGCAGGGAAAAGGCTAGTAACATAATCCGGGAGATCAGGCAATAGGTAGATAACAGGAAATCCGATAGGCTAAAGTACAGGCAGGGAATAGGCAAAAGAAGTAAAAACTGAGCTCTGAAAGACGTGTGTCACAAAACAAACAATACCTCACAGTGATGGGGTGCAAAGAATTGAACTAAATAGTGTGTGATAATGACATACAGGTGTGTGAAAAGGTTATTTCATTTTTTAAATTGAACCTTTATACACTGCTCAAAAAAATAAAGGGAACACTTAAACAACACAATGTAACTCCAAGTCAATCACACTTCTGTGAAATCAAACTGTCCACTTAGGAAGCAACACTGATTGACAATAAATTTCACATGCTGTTGTGCAAATGGAATAGACAACAGGTGGAAATTATAGGCAATTAGCAAGACACCCCCAATAAAGGAGTGGTTCTGCAGGTGGTGACCACAGAGGTTCTGCAGGTGGTGACCACAGACCACGTCTCAGTTCCTATGCTTCCTGGCTGATGTTTTGGTCACTTTTGAATGCTGGCGGTGCTATCACTCTAGTGGTAGCATGAGACGGAGTCTACAACCCACACAAGTGGCTCAGGTAGTGCAGCTCATCCAGGATGGCACATCAATGCGAGCTGTGGCAAGAAGGTTTGCTGTGTCTGTCAGCGTAGTGTCCAGAGCATGGAGGCGCTACCAGGAGACAGGCCAGTACATCAGGAGACGTGGAGGAGGCCGTAGGAGGGCAACAACCCAGCAGCAGGACCGCTACCTCCGCCTTTGTGCAAGGAGGAGCAGGAGGAGCACTGCCAGAGCCCTGCAAAATGACCTCCAGCAGGCCACAAATGTGCATGTGTCTGCTCAAACGGTCAGAAACAGACTCTTTTTGAGAAGATCAGGGAGTTTTGCGACGAGGAGTCCATGGATATCACATGCCCTGCAGGACAGTAACAGGCTCTCTGAATATAGATTCCCTTGTTCCAGCGTTGTGCAGACAGACCAGTTCATACCTGGGGGCGAGTTTCCAGTCATCCGGACTATATGCAGTGCCTCTATGAACATTCACATGACTCTCTCCAAACACATACACAAACGTCATACGTTGCTGTTACGATGTATTTTTTAAATCCTGCTGCTCAGCCACTTTACCCCTTATTTTATGCATATAACTACCATGTCCATCACCAGTATCACTGATACTGTTATTGATATTGTTATTGTACATACTGTGTATTATTTTGTTCTTTCGCTACTGGCATTAACATAAAAATATATATATATATATTGACACTTTCTATTTTAATGTAACATTTACACCTTCTGTAGAGACCCATTCACTTAGCAAGATGTGGCTGGCAGTTTTAGCATTTATTTCACTTGACCCATCAATTTACACAAGTGTGTCTGGGTAAGTGTCATCTAATATTTTTATCTGGACACTCTGTTTTTGATATTGTTACTATGCAAGTAACCATTCAACTGTACTGTTTACACCTTCTGTATCCTGTGCATGTGACAAATAAACATTGATTTTATTTGATGTAGTGTGTGTTTACCAGAAACGGTAATGTAAAGAACACCTGCACTAAAGTCATATTAGGATATAGGCGAAGCCCTAGATCTGTCACGCCTGCTCCCACTCTCCCTCTCTGGCACTCGAGGGTGCCAGGCTGCCCTTCATTACGCACACCTGTCGCCATCATTACACGCATCAGCGCTCAATGGACTCACCTAGACTCCATCCCTTTGTTGATTGTTCCATCTATAACTGTCTGCTCCCCGTTTGTTCCCTGTGTCTTCATTATTGTCATTAAGTGTTCATGTCCAGACGCTGTCCTGTTCCATGTCCGATGCAATTAAACGTTCACTTTCCTGTACCTGCTTTTCGCCTCTACCAGCGGTGATCCTTAAAGATCAAGTGTATTTTTACCTGGAGTTTTTCCTTGTTGGAGAGTACTACTTTTAGTCTTAATCTTTGGTTGTTTGCGACAATTCTCACTCTATTTAGCACATGTCCTCACATGTGAATCCTTAAAGATATGGTTGGGGCTAAGGCTTAAGAGGGTGTGAACGATGCTGAATGGGTGTAGACAGAGCTGTCCAGTAGGTGTACCAAAACATACATTTTCTCAAAAGTGGGGATACAAGATTATCAACTAAAAGCAGAATTACTTTCCCATTGTTCCTCAACTGCAGTTTATGATATACCATGTCGTAGCTCTGAGTCTCTACTTTTATTCCAATGTAAAAAACACTATTTCAAATGTTGCTACAGAAGATCAAATCGAGGTGGTCAGTCACATATGCTATTATATTGTATGCTAATTGTAGTCATCGGTAAATTCTAGTCATCATATATTAGCCACTGTTATTAATGAATCTGCTGCTTTCATTTTGTTATCTTCATGTCCTGCATACTAGTTCTATCATATGTTTTAGGCTGCAACTCTTAATGCTGTGGTGAATGCTCACACATTCAGGTATTAGCTGATATTATTTGCTTCATTATCTACACGCAGTATTGCATAATGGCATGGCTGCCGATATTGCATTCGTGCGGAGCACGTGCATGGTTAGGCTCCGTATCCATCACGCTGCCGAGGTGACTGTTTCTTCTAATTCATGCATTGGCTGTTATGTCCTGTATCATCTGCAAATAGTAGTTATGGCATGGCTGCTATTACTGCTATTGCCAAGAGCACACAGGGAGATTGTGGTGACAGAGGCCAACACTAGCCACCCCTTCCACAGCATCTGCTTGAAGCATCGCAGTACGATGGCAAACACAATTTTGCCCAGGTGCAAAACTAATGTTTTCGTAGATCCTTACCCACATACTATGAGGTATTTAACACGAACACTTTGATTTGACATTAACTGACGATGTGCTACTTTTAATATATTTGTGTCCTTGTGTGTTTGTATTGTGCATTTATTGTGATGCATGTATTGTCTGGTGCAATCATTTCCTTTTTGGGGGTTAATTAGTACTATCTTATATTATTTGTGACCGACTAGCTCTTTTCGACTAGCTCTTTTTTTTTTTTTTTTACATTAGATGAAAGTAGAAACTCAGAGCTAGACAATTGTATATAATACACAGTTGAGGAACAATGGGAAAGTAATTCTGCTTTGAAAGTTGATAAACTTGTAAACTCACTTTTGAGGAAATGGCCCTTGAATATTTTTGATACCTACTGGAGAGCTCTTCTTTGTCTGTCTACACCCATTCAGAATCGTTCACACCTTCTTAAGCTTTAGCCCCACCCATGTCTTTAAGGATTCACATGTGAGGCTATGTACTAAACAACTAAAGATTTCAAGACTATAGGCGGATGTATACTACGGGTGTGTTCGTAAATTTAATCTGGAGTGCCAGAGTGTGCTCTGGACGTTTGTAAACTCAGAGCGTTGTCAGATTGGCCGTTCGTAAATTCAGAGCGTTTCGCTCTCGGAGAGCAGACTGGACGGTCTGGCCGAAAGTAAGGTTGATCTGAGCGTTCTGACCAAGCAACAGCAGTCAAGCACCCAAGCTAACTGGCTAACGTTCCAGACACAAAGAAGAGAACAGCTCACTCTGACCATTATACTCACTTTAGCAGAGATGATTAGGCTGTTTTTATGTTATCAAGAGTATTGGTGACTGCATCTGTGCTGCTGGGAACAATTTAATTACGCTTTTTATTGCCAATGTTTTCAGACACTGGCCATATTCAACTGGTGTTGAGCGTTCATAAATATCTTCAGTTATTCTGTGCTCTTGCACACTCAGACGCTAGTGCTCTGAAATCAGAGTAGATAGTCAGAGCGAATTTAGTAGCTACGTCTGTTGACAGTTGTTGCAGTGACATCTTAAACATTCTATTGAAATTGTTACTTGCATAGTGGAGTAATGCAGCTAGCTAGCTAAACAATTAACCATAATCCCAACTCATACTACCCTGCATGAATTAGGTAGCTAACCAACCAGGTACAATGTTAGCTAGCTAACACTATTCTAAACATAGCAATGCAAATGGCTCTGAGATACGAATAATATTACTACACAGATCATACACGTAATGTTAGCTAGCTAGCCAGCCAGCTAATGTTAACTAGCTAACAGTATACTTTAACTTGAAATTACCTTCTGACAAAATTAGAAATGTGTAATGTCTGAAAATGTAGCTAGCTAGACTCTTACCCGTATACAGGAATGGACACTTCACCCTCTCTGTCACGAATGCCATGGTTGCCCTTAGTTATAGACAGAAGCAGACCAACCCGAAATCATCTCTCGGCATGTCCAGCCCACTCATTTTCAACCAAAAAAACGCATTTTGATAAGAATATACAATTTATGTTCAAATGGCACTCCTGTGAAGTAGTGACGTGCGACATATGCCTAGTTTCCTGAAACTAGTCACATTTGGCCAACTAATGCATTACCAGGTTTTACTTTCATCCATAGCTGTCTTTTACATTAAATTGCCACTTTCTCTACCCAGCTACATATCTAATAGTGGCGTTATTGGCCCTTATAGGATAAAACATGCATTATTACTTAGTTCTGTCATCTTTCATTCTTGCTGTGGTCATAGCATAAGGTTAGGCAATATCTTTGGAGTATACTATATTTTAGGGTAGTAGCAGCAAGTTTACGCATGTTATCATGCATGCTTGTGCATAATGGGTCTGCAAGGCACCTTACTCTTCTACTGTCATTTTAGCTGAGTGTGCCTCATATCTACCCCCATTGTGCTGCCCCAAATGCTGTGGCCCGCTACAGGTGCTGTTCAGCAGTCGAGCAGCGTGATATCTTGTGCTACTCAGATGGCATTAGTCTAGTGTTTGCTAAACATTACTTGATCTTTCCATCACTAAGCATATATTTTATAGAAGTACAGCCTCATTTTAAACAGATACTTTCCCTAACCCTAGCCTTTCTTCACCTTGGACCTTAGTGGGAAAGCTGACACTGTATAGTTGTGGGATGACCAATCAAGGCCCGCTATAGCTTTCAGCTGTGCTGGATGGGCTGTTGATACTAGCGTTACCTTGCATGCGGTGGGCTTGCAAAACACCACATTGCGATCAACTGTTGGCGATCAAGCATTCAATGGAAACGTCTGCTAAGAGCGCTATTTCAAACACTCTTATATGCAGGCTTATTCTAGAAATCTGCGTGGTCTATTTCTCTCGTTATCAGGTCATCTATTCTTCCCATTCTTCCCATGTCTTACTCGCATATACCGTTAGACGTAAGCCTTCCACCCAGGCAGACTATATCGTATGTCTAGGTTTTAGATGATCATGTCACTCTCAATGTGCATGCTGTGCATGCTGCAGATGCATCAGCTACTGCTGAGAAGTATCATTAGGACTATACGGCAATATAGATAGCTACGTAACCACCTGTACGAACGTTTAGTTGTGCTATTGGGGAGGTTGTTAGTTTACTGAATGTTGTGTTATGCTGTGTATTTCATGGCTGAGCTGTGCTGCTCTGCAACAGTGTACTCTCTGCTATTCTCCCCATTTAATGTCTTCCGTTTATATAACCATGTACAGTGCCTTCGGAAAGTATTAATACCACTTGACTATTCCAGATTTTGTTGTGTTACAGCCTGAATTCAAAATTGATTCAACTTTAGTTCTCTCACCCATATACACACACAACAAAGATATCTCATCCTGCCTCAGTGAAGCCACCCGGCGGTGCATCTATATTGCAGTCAGTTGGCTAGGTTCATGGCAAGTGAGTTCATACTACTTACAGTTGACTAGTTAGATGGGTATAGTATTTCCCATGTACCAAAATGACAGCTCATCGAGGGTACCCAGTTGTGCATCATATTACAAAAATAGACAAACTTTACTAGCTCATGGTATACATAGTTAGTATTCACACACAGCCTTAGTAGACAGTCATTTAATGGTAGAATGACCTTCGCTGGTCTATTGAGAGCTCTACCAGTACCATGCCTCATTAAGTTTGCTATGATGGCGTCAACCATTGCCAATAGCCTATATGTTGCCGACTTTGCTGGCTAATTGATATAAAGTATATTGCATAAAGCTAGTGGTTGGCTCGGTCATATTGCTTAGGGTTGCTTGTTAGATAAGGAGATATTTTATGTAGATCCATCAGATGATTACTCATTTAGTTTCAGCGAGAGCTCCCAGCAGTGCGTCTCCAGGGCTGATGGGTTCTTACTGTTCACGGTTGCTAGTTCGGTAGAACATTCCCATATCCGAGATGACAGCTCATCTTGCCTCAAGCAAGGGTGCCTGGAGGTGCGTCATATGAGAAACATAAGACATACAGTACCAGACAAAAGTTTGGACACAACTACTCATTCAAGGGTTTCTTTATTTTTGCTATTTTCTATATTGTGGAATAATATTGAAGACATCAAAACTATGAAATAACACATATGGAATTATGCAGATACCAAAAAAAGTGTTAAACAAATAAATAAAATAAAATTCTTCAAAGTAGCTACCCTTTGCCTTGATGACAGCTTTGTACACTCTCGGGCATTCTCTGAACTAGCTTCACCTGGAAAGCTTTAGTCTTGAAGGAGTTCCCACATATGCTGAGTACTTGTTGGCTGTTTTTCCTTCACTCTGCGGTCCAACTCATCCCAAACCATCTCAATTGGGTTGAGCTCGGGTGATTGTGGAGGCAAGGTCATCTGATGCAGCACTCCACCACTCTCCTTCTTGGTCAAATAGCCCTTACACAGCCTGGAGGTGTGTTGGGTCATTGTCCTGCTGAAACACAAATGATAGTCCCACTAAATCACTGACAGTGTCACCAGGAAAGCACCCCCACACCATCACACCTCTTCTATGCTTCACGGTGGGAACCACACATGTAGAGATCATATGTTCACCTACTCAGCATCTCACAAGACACTTTGTGATTGGAACCAAAAATCTCAAATTAGGACCATGTCACAACAGAACTGATTGGCTCAAACCCATTAAGGAGGAAAGCAATTCCACAAATTAACAAGGCACACCTGTTAATTGAAATGCCTTACAGGTGACTACCTCATGAAGCTGGTTGAGAGAATGCCAATAGTGTGCAATGCTGTCATGAAGGCAAAGGGTGGCAACTTTGAAGAATCTCAAATATAAAATATATTTTGATTTATTTTAACACTGACACTTGTTTAACAATGTGTTATTTAATAGTTTTGATGTCTTCACTATCATTCTACAATGTAGAAAATAGTAAAAGTAAAGAAAAACCATTGAATGAGTAGGGGTGTCCAAACTTTTAACTGGTTTTAGCGTTTCAGTTCCTCTTTAACATGAAATAAATAAACGACCACATGAAGGGAGGCTCCGTTATATTTTTGCAAAGCGTCTCCAGATGACACGAGAAGGGAAGAAGGTTGATAGCCTGTCAGTGCTACTAAACTTTGAGGATCAGGTACTGCCAAGAAAAGTTAGGATTGGGTATACGACTTACTATGTGTGAGCTGATGTTACAAAACCATTGCGTTGCTATAACTGTCAAAGGTTTGGGCATGTGGGCAAAAGGAGATGTGAGGGTGAACATTCATATGGGGAATGTGGAGATGGGGTCCAGTTCAAGTGCTGTAACTATGGGGGTGCCCATAATGTGGCTTATGGGGGTTCCGCAGTGATGACAAGACAGGTGGAAGTGCAGCAGGTGAGGAGTGAGGCAGAGGTACGTGGGTTAATTTGGCCCCCTACATGACCCCCAACCTATGGGAGAGGGATAATTAAGAGGATGAGTCGGGTCAGATGAAATTGGGATCTCCCTGTGCTGAAAAGTGAGGAGAATGCAGTGAGAGACATGGAGAAGCAGAGATGTTAGCCCAGGCATCTGTGAAGGTGCAGAGCTCAAATAGTTTTACCAAATAGGGCTATCTTCTGTTTACCACCCCTACCTTGTCACAGCACAACTGATTGGCTCAAACGCATTAAACAAGGCACACCTGTTAATTGAAATGCATACCTGGATACTACCTCTGTCACGACTTCCACTGAAGGTAGTTCCTCTTCCTGTTCGGGCAGCGCTCGGCGGTCGGCGTCGCCGGTCTACTAGCCATCACCGATCCTTTTTTCCTTTTCTGTTTGTTTTGTCTTTGGTTCTTTCACACCTGGTTTCATTTGCCTTCATTTCTGTGTATAATTACCCCTGTTGCCTGCCTAGGTTTGTGCGGGATTATTTTGTGTGATGTTGCTCGTTAAGGTTGTGCCTAGTTTGTTTTCACGTATTTATACTAAGTGTGTATAAATTTAGGAGCGTTGTTTTTTCCTCCTTTCGTGAGTCACGGGTTTCACTGTTGTCGAGGGCGTTTATTTTTGGTATTGTACCTTACCTGTATGTTTGTGGACTTGCCCATTAAATAACGCATCTCGGACATCTCTGCTCTCCTGCACCTGACTCCTCCACCTACCTCTAAACGCAATCTGGTCACAACCTCATGAAGCTGGTTGAGAGAATGCTAAGAGTGTGCAAAGCTGTCATCAAGGCAAAGGGTGGCTACTTTGAAGAATCTCAAATATAAAATATTTTTTTATTTGTTTAACACTTTTTTGGTTACTACATGATTCCATATGTGTTATTTAATAGTGTTGATGTCTTCACCATTATTCTACAATGTAGGAAATAAAGAAAAACCCTTGAATGAGTAGGTGTGTCCAAACTTTTGACTGGTACTGTACATTGCACAGCTAATGTAACACATGGTTGCTACTCACACAGTGTACAGTTTTGTAATGGTAGGATTATTTTAGCTGGTCTATTTGATAATATATAAACAGTGTTTACTGCCGTAGCTACACATAGTCACTTTTTGGGGGATTTGTATAGCTCACCTTTCTCACTGCTTGTAGGCAATTTTATACAGTGCTTTCACACCCCTTGACTTTTTCCACATTTAATTGTTTCAAACTTGGGATTAAAATGGATTTAATCCCCTAAAGTCGATGTCCGCGCCCCCTTGGAAATCTAATTATCATAATACAAAAATACTGTTGGGCTACAGTTTGGGCTATACAGTAATAGGACCCACTCACATGTCAGTTGTTTTTCTCTAGGATGCCCACAGGCCTCACAAGACTCGTCTGAAGATCCCCCGGTACCAGTTGAAATAATTAATGGAAGTACTGTTTAAATAGACACAGTTTAGTGCCAAAAATGAGAGGTTAAATACATGTAAAAAAAAAAACATATGTTTCCTGATCTTTCTTATACAGTTGAAGTCGGAAGTTTACATGCACCTTAGCTAAATACATTTAAATTTTTTCACAATCCCTGACATTTAATCAGAGTAAAAAATCCCTGTCTTAGGTCAGTTAGGATGACCACTTTTTTTTAAGAATGTGAAATGTTTGAATAATAGTAGAGAGAATGATTTATTTCAGCTTTTATTTCTTTCATCACATTCCCAGTGGGTCAGAAGTTTACATACACTCAATTAGTATTTGGTAGCATTGCCTTTAAATTGTTTAACTAGTGTCAAATGTTTTGGGTAGCCTTCCACAAGCTTCGCACAATAAGTTCGGTGAATTTTGTCCCATTCTTCCTGACAATGCTGGTGTAACTGAGTCAGGTTTGTAGGCCTCCTTGCTCGCACACGCTTTTTCAGTTCTGCCCACACATTTTCTATAGGATTGAGGTCAGGGCTTTGTGATGGCCACTCCAATACCTTGACTTTGTTGTCCTTAAGCCATTTTGCCCCAACTTTGGAAGTATGCTTGGGGTCATTGTCCATTTGGAAGACCCATTTGTGACCAAGCTTTAGCTTCCTGACTGATGTCTTGAGATGTTGCTTCAATATATCCACATAATTTTCCACATAACGTTTCAAAAAGCTAACCAAACAAAAACATCATTACTTTTACGATACGTGTTTGTACCATCTTGCATTAGTTGCACAATTTCTAAGTGATATACATTCGTTTTTACTTACACTTGTATGTTGACTTCTCCATACTGATGTTAGTTTTAAGTTTTGGCTGACTTTTCTTAGTGGATGTACAATCATCGCAAATTGAATTATGGGGCGTTTTAGGCCCAGAGTGAGAGAGCACAACACACAAGTTAGCACGTCTGGTGAACAGGTCAGGGTTCCAGAACAGTTGAAACTGGAGCAGCAACATGACCAGGTGGATTGGGGACAGCCAGCAGTCATCAGGCCAGGTAGTCCTGAGGCATGGTCCTAAGGCTCAGGTCCTCTGAGAGGGAGCATACTTAAATTCACCTTGAGGAACACTGAAACGTACAATTGATTTGTCAGAGGACAAACCATCCACAGAGACAAACTGATATCTTTCCGACAGATCAAGATTTAAACCAGGCAAGCACTTGTCTATGTAGACCATTTAGGGTTTCCAATCTCTCCAAAATAATATGGTGTCAAATGCAGCACTAAGGTCTAGGAGCACGAGGACAGATGCAAAGCCTTGGTCTGACACCATTAAAAGGTAATTTACCATCTTCACGTGTGCAGTCTCAGTGCAATGATGGGGTCTAAAATCAGACTGAAGTGTTTTGTATACATTATTTGTCTTCAGGAAGGCAGTGAGCTGCTGCACAACAGCTTTTTCAAAACATTTTGAGAGGAATGGCCAATAGTTTTGTTTACATTTTCTGGGTCAAGGTTTGGCTTTTTCAAGAGAGGCTTTATTACTGCCACTTTTAGTGAGTTTGTTATACATCCAGAGGATAGGGAGACATTTATTATGTTCAACATAGGACGGTCAAGCACAGGAAGTAGCTCTTTCAGTAGTTTAGTTGGAATAGGTTCCAGTTTGCAGCTTGAAGTTTTAGAGGCCATGACTATTTTCATGAATGCGATACAGGGTTAAAAAATATTTTCGTCAAAGTTCACAAATTCATCACTGCTGAAGTAAACACCATCCTCTCTTGGGCAATGCTGCTTTTTAGTTTGCTTTGTGACAGTATCAACCATTTATTTTGGATTGTTCTCCTCAATTAGGTTGGAAAAATTGGATGATCGAGCAGCAGTGAGGGTTCTTCAATATTGCACGGAACTGTCTTTCCAAGCTAGTCTGAAGATTTCTAGTTTAGGGGGAGCGCCATTTCCATTCCAATATTTTAGAATCTTGTTTCAGGGCTCGGGTATTTTCTGTATACCAGGGAGCTACTTTCTTGCGACAAATGTTTTTGGGATGCAACTGCATCTAGGGTGTTACGCTAGGTTACATTTAGATCCTCAGTTAGGTGGTTAACCGATGTTTGTACTCCGACGTCCTTGGGTAGTTGGAGGGAGTCTGGAAGGGCATCTAGGAATATTGTCAGAGAATTTATAGCATGGCTTTTGATGATCCTTAGTCGGGGTCTGAGCAGATTATTTATTGTGATTGCAAAAGTAATAAGATAGTGGTCTGATAGTCCAAGATTATGAGGAAAAACATTTAGATCCACAATATTTATTGCACGGGACAAAACTAGATCCAGGGTATGACTGTGGTATTGAGTAGGTCCGGAGACATGTTGGACAAAACTCACTGAGTCGATGATGGCTCCGAAAGCCTTTTGGAGTGGGTCTGTGGACTTTTCCATGTGAACATTGTAAGTAAATTACAGTAAATTCATCAGGCTTGAGCCATGTTTCAGTCAGGCCATTCACATCAATATTATGAACAGTGATTAGTTCATTGACTATGACTGCCTTGGAAGTGAGGGATCTAACATTAAGCAGCCCTATTTTGAGATGTGAGGTATCACAATCTCTTTCAATAATGGAGTCGCCAATGACTAAGGTTTTAAATTTGTCAGAGCTAATGGTGGGAGGCTTCAGTGGCTCAGACCCCGTAATGGGCGGGAGAAGAGACCTGAGAAGACTCAGCCTCTGACTCAGACTCATTGCTTAATGGGGAGAACCGGTTGAAAGTTTCTGTCGGCTGAATGAGCGACACCAGTTGAGCATTCCAACAGCATATATTTCCAGAAGCCTTGAGAAAATTGTCAGGCTGCAGGGAGGGTGCGGGGGGGGGGGATTTATACTACTATCTGTAATTACTGGTGGCAGAGACGCTGTTTCATCATTTCCTACACTTAAATTGCCCTTGCCTAACGATTGCGTCTGAAGCTGGGCTTGCAGCACGGCTATCCTCGCCGTAAGGCGACAGTTCTCCTGTATATTATGAGTACAGCGACTGTAATTAGATGCCATAGTGTTAATGTTCCTACTTTGCTTTTTCGGCTGGTGTGGGTCCTGCAGAACAATATGCAGGTAAAGCGTTTGGGGTGAAAAATTTATTGAAAAAAGTTGAGCGAACACTTACTATACACCATTAGACATTTTGTCAAACTGTATTATTCTTAGCAGTAAGCAGAAGGCTACCATATATCCATTGGTATTGGTTTGATTTTGAACTGTTTAGCCACATATTAGTTCCTGTTTCACCCCAGCGAGCGAGAGAGACAGAGAGAGATGGCATGATGGTAAGGGAGAACTCTGCTGCCCTCTAGTGTTCTGCTGGAGGACATGTCATGTCACATTTACTCTTGACTATGTCCTCGGCAAGACTTTGGCTGCATCTCAAAAGTGTCTGTCTCTCCTCCTCTTTCCTGCACTGATGCAAAAATAATTGTCAAATGCCCAGTAGATGTCTACTACATTGCTTTAACCTATCCTGTGTCTTCACATGAATTCAGATGGAGAGAAGAAGAAGTATTTTTTCATTTATTTTTATTTTATTATAAAAAAAAAAACATTTTAGGGGTGGATCAGCTTTAATATCGCAGATTGTTCCTTCCATCTATGTACTTGTCGGCATTATTTCCAATCCGCCATATATTTTTGGGGTAAATATATATACAGTAGAAGTCGGGAAGTTTACATACATTTAGTCATTAAAACTCTTTTTTCAACCACTCAACAAATTTCTTGTTAACAAACTATAGTTTTGGCCAGTCGGTTAGGACATCTACTTTGTGCATGACAAGTAATTTTTCCAACAATTGTTTACAGACAGATTATTTCACTTATCATTCACTGTATCACAATTCCAGTGGGTCAGAAGTTTACATACAATAAGTTGACTGTGCCTTTAAACAGCTTGGAAAATTCCAGAAAACGATGTCATGGCTTTAGAAGCTTCTGATAGGCTAATTGACATAATTTGAGTCAATTGGAGGTGTAACTGTGGATGTATTTCAAGGTCTACCTTCAAACTCAGTGCCTCTTTGCTTGATATCATGGGAAAATCAAAAGAAATCAGCCAAGACCTCAGAAAAAAAATTGTAGACCTCCACAAGTCTGGTTCATCCTTGAGAAGGCCAGCATCCCGGTGTTGAGACTGGTGTTTTGTGGGTACTATTTAATGAAGTTGCCAGTTGAGGACCAGTGAGATGTCTGTTTCTCAAACTAGACACTCTAATGTACTTGTCCTTTTGCTCAGTTGTGCACCAGGGCCTCCCACTCATCTTTCTATTCTGGTTAGAGACAGTTTGCGCTGTTCTGTGAAGGGAATACCACACAGCGCTGTATGAGATCTTCCGTTTCTTGGCAACTTCTCGCATGGAATAGCCTTCATTTCTCAGAACAAGAATGGACTTTCAGAATAAAGTTATTTGTTTCTTGCCATTTGGAGCCTGTAATCGAACCCACAAATGCTGATGCTCCAGATACTCAACTAGTCTAAAGAAGGCCCGTGTTATTGCTTCTTTAATCAGAACAACAGTTTTCAGCTGTGCTAACATAATTGCGAAAGGGTTTTCTAATGATCAATTAGCCTTTTAAAATGATAAACTTGGCTTAGCTAACACAATGTGCCATTGCAAGACAGGAGTGATGGTTGCTGATAATGGGCCCAAGTAGACATTCCATTAACAATTAGCTGTTTCCAACTACAATAGTCATTTACGACATTAACAATGTCTACACTGTATTTCTGATCAATTTGATGGTATTTTAATGGACAAAAAATGTGCTTTTCTTTCAAAAACAAGGACATTTCTAAGTGACCAAAACTTTTTAACGGTAGCACTAGACTCTATTATTATGGTGGGAAATTTTAATACAGTTTTAAATATCTCTATTGACTGTAAAGGAAATCACACTACAAACTTTCACCCTCGGGCACTAAAGGAAATCATGAATGTCATGGATATAATGGAATTAGTGGATATATGGTGGCTTAAATACCCTTACCTAGTGAGATATACATGGCGGAGGCTTAATCAAGCTAGTCGTCTTTCTTATGTCATTATCTCTGGTACAACGCTGTGTACTACTCCCTTCACAGAACAGTGCAAACTGGCTCTAACCAGAAAAGAAAGAGGGCACAACTGAGCAAGAGGACAAGTACATTAGAGTGTCTAGTTTGAGAAACAGACGCCTCAAGTCCTCAACTGGCAGCTTCATCAAATAGTACTTGCAAAACACCAGTCTCAAGTCAACAGTGAAGAGGCGACTCCGGGATGCTGGCCTTCTATTTTCCTTGAAAATTGGTAACAAAACTTTACGCCGTTCTGCAATTTCCTTTGGGAACTGATCATTCATGCCTATTTAGGTGCCAGCATGTCGCAGCCTTTTCGTCACTCATCTCGAGGCTTGCCTTCAACTCTTTTATATCCTTACTGACTAGTTCAAGTATGCCCAGTTTGTTATTTATTGATTTTAACAGATCGGTTTTGACCTTTACCATTCCCGATAGTGAAAAGATGAAATCATCTGTCTGTAGAAGAGTCACGTCTTTGTTTTGAAATAGGTTCCCCTGTCTTACTCTCTTTGATACATTTTTCTTGTCTTATGATTTGTGTTGTGGTGTTATCCAGATTGAAGGTTATTACCCACCAGATTGTAAAGTGCTAATATTTAGTCTAACTTACCGATATTGAATGTTACTTTTTTATCTTGAGGTGATTTACATTGCTTTGTTCAGTCCGCCATCTTGGTTACCTACCACTGCAGAAACATTGATACACTCTTTACTTACTTGGATTGAAAGATATTCTTAATTTGATGTGTTCTTGGTGGGCTCTTGGCAATATATATTACCCCAAGACAGGAAAGCACACACAAATATTCTGATACAAAATCATGTAGGAAATAATTTAACATTGTCAGCATTACCCAACAACAGAATATTATGCCCAGAGAATAATCCAAGGACAGTTGTATGAAAAGAGACAGTGGATTTCACATTGAATAAACTGAAGGGGGCAAATTTTTCATCTAGCAACTACTATCAAGTCTAAATCTTCTTAGTGATGGAGAATTTTGCACTTGTGGGATTGTTTCCATGGCAACCTCCTTGATGTGGGAAATTGTGCCTCGATCCGAACACTCACACAGTCAACACTTTTCCAGCATAGAGATTAACACTCACCATAAATCCAGATAGAATATGTTGACACTAAGCATACAACAAAATACAGTGTTCAAAACATTAAGAACACCTTCCTAATATTGAGTTGAATTCACCCTCTAAGAAAAACGAGGCTAATTTGTAGTTAGAAATATGAGAAACAGAGACCTACTGAATATTAGGGCTGGGTATTGCCAGGGACCTCACAGTACCGTACTGATTTTTTAAAATATATATTTAAAAAGTCCCCATCCCAACTGAATATGTGTGATATTTAAATATGACTAATCTATGTAAAGCACAAAACAATGGACATGCATTCAATGAATGGCTGAAATCAATACATTTCCATCCTATACTGCAGGGGTCGGCAACAGGCACCCCAAAGTATTTTGGGGGTCATTTTAGTTTAAAAAAAGACTGTAAAATCACCAGTAATTTATCTTCTTCTGGCTGCAAGCCCGAGGCCGCCCACAATATGACAACAGCCAGCTCAAGTGCAGGGAGCGAAATTCAAAATATATATTTTTTAAATATTTAACTTTCACACATTAACAAGTCCAATACAGCAAATGAAAGGTACACATCTTGTGAAGCCAGCCAACATGTCAGATTTTTAAAATGTTTTACAGCGAAAACAGCACGTATATTTATGTTAGCTCACCACCAAATACAAAAAAGGACAGACATTTTTCACAGCACAGGTAGCATGCACAAAGCCAACCTAACTAACCAAGAACCAACCAAACTAACCAACAAACAACTTCATCAGATGACAGTCTTATAACATGTTATTCAATAAATCTATGTTTTGTTCGAAAAATGTGCATATTTCAGGTATAAATCATAGTTTACATTGCAGCTACAATCAGAAATTGCACCGAAAGCAGCCAGAATAATTACAGACACCAACGTCAAATACCTAATTACTCATCATAAAACATTTCTGAAAAATACATAGTGTACAGCAAATGAAAGACAGGCATCTTGTGATTCCAGCCAATATTTCCGATTTATTAAGTGTTTTACAGCGAAAACACAATATAGCGTTATATTAGCTTACCACAATAGCCAGAAACACAAGCCCTTCCCCAGTAGCAAAAGTTAGCGATCGTAACAAACCAGCAAAATATATATAATTTTTGACTAACCTTGATATTCTTCATCAGATGACAGTCCTATAACATCAGGTTATACATACACTTATGTTTTGTTCGAAAATGTGCATATTTAGAGCTGAAATCAGTGGTTATACATTCTGCTAACGTAGCTACTATTTCCCACAACGTTCGGATATTTTTCTGACACTTTTTCTGACACACATATTCTGACCAAATAGCTATTCATAAACATAACTAAAAAATACATGTTGTATAGGAAATGATAGATCCATTAGTTCTTAATGAAATCGCAGTGTTAGAATTCAAAAAAATAACTTCATTACGACATCCAGCTTCGGTATAGCTAGAGTACCCAAAGGTTGGGCGCCGACGACTAATTCACATGTACGACAGATATATGAAATAGCATCATAAAATGTTTCTTACTTTTGCTGATCTTTCATCAGAATGTTGGACAAGGGGTCCTTTGTCGGGAACAATCGTTGTTTGGATTTAGAACGGCCACTTTCCCTCTTGAATTAGCAAGCACACTAGCCAAGTGGCACAAATCTCTCCATCGTCAACAAAGTCAGAGAACGGCAAAACTCCCGAAAAAATGTCAATAATCTGATTAAGCTATATTGAAAAAACATACTTTACGATGATATGGTCACATGTATCAAATAAAATCAAAGCCGGAGATAGTAGTCGCCTATAACGGCAGCTAAACAGAAGGCAAATCCAGGTACCACCTCGCGCTCTCCAGAAAACCGGAAATGGGGGACACGTCATACAAAGAGCTTGTATTCCACTTCAGACCAAGATAAACACTAAATTTCTTCTCTCACCGCCTCTTGACATCCAGGGGAAGGTCTATGAAGTGCATGTATACTAATACGTATCATGCCCATTTATAGGCAGGAAGTAGAACAGAGCCTCGATTTCAGACTTTCCACTTCCTGGTCAGGAAGTTTGTGCCAAATGAGTTCTGTTTGACTCACAGATATAATTCAAACGGTTTTAGAAACTAGAGAGTGTTTTCTATCCAATAGTAATAATAATATGCATATTGTACGAGCAAGAATTGAGTAGGAGGCCGTTTGAAATGGGCACCTTTTATCTGGCTACTCAATACTGCCCCTGCAGCCCAAACAGGTTATTTAAAAAAATTATATTTTAGAAAATCTCTTCCCAAGTATTCCAACAAAGAAAATAGACGTGATTGCATTTGAAAGGGACACGCATTTCATACCGTAATTACATTGAGACACAATCTATTTTTGGCCTTAGTTGTGGTTAATTTGCAGTGTACAAATTATTATGATTTTTTTCCGGCCCCTCCGACCATTCGCTCCGACAAAAACCTACAGGAATTGCCTATCCCTATACTGTATGCAATTTTGTGGCACCTCATGGTTGCTAGCCTGTTGAGTGGCAGGTAGCCTAGCAGTTAGAGCGTTGTGACAGTAACTGGAGGGTTGCTTGTTTGAATCCCGGAGCTGGCAAGATGGAAAAATATTCTGTTCTGCCCTTGAGCAAAGCAGTTAAACCCCATAACAACTGCTCTCTAGGTGTCGATGACAGTGGACGTCGATTAAGGCACTGCTCTGATTCAGAGGGACAAATATTGGTTGAATGCGTTCAGTTGTGCAACTGACTAGATATCCTCTTTCCTTATCGGGAGGTGAGGGACTGAGGGTGACCTCCACATGCCAGACTCTCCAATTTTCCAGGACTGACTCCTTTGGTGCCATAAGCTGACAGTGACAAACTGACAAAACATAATGCTCCGATTCACGTTTCTAGACCTCAATCTCTGAGCTATTCCTTCTCTCTGTAGAACGGGGGGAGAAAAATGTTTCCAGCCGGTGCTTCTTCATCTCCTTTGCTTAAATACCCATGTGGATGGACTCACTCATTCAGGAATGTGCAACAGTGAAAAGTAAAATGTAACTAACCGTGTAAAGTGAAAGTGTTGTGCAATAAGGAATCATGGATATTGAAATTATAAGGTTGTGCAATAGCATTGTTTAATGCTCAGGGACTTTGGACATTAAGGGGATGTGTAACATTGAGAATTATGAGGGGGGGGGGGGGGCACAGTTATGTTATGGAGAAGAAGGGTAAGAGTCCTTAAGCTGTTATGTCTGGCCTATGCCATGTCCTATCGCAGTGTGTTTTCTTGTATGTATAGCAAATATCTGTGAAAATTAGACCATAAAGAAATATCGAATCTAAAAAGGTTATTCCTCAACTTTTCCATCAGTGTTTAGTTCAAGTGGCCTGGGATGGTCTAGCAGTTTAAGATGCTGTGTTCAGTTCACTACAGGTACATTACGATAGTGTGTGTATCAGAGCCGCATATTTTTTTCTCAATAGGTTTTCAAGTGTTTGTTTCAGACTCCAACATAGCACTTCTGTCATGATTTTTTTTAAATTAAAGGCAATATTTGATAGCGTAGCTTCATATTCCTTAATCTTTTCTCAGTAGAAATGACAAAATACCATAGTCTTTGATGGTAACATGGTGTGACACATAGTGGTTGAAATGTTATGTAGTTACTGTTTTACTCAGTCAAATTTATGCAAAACTTGGCTTTGAGTGAATGACCTTATAGTTTCAGTCGGCTGCCTTGGACAGTGCGTCCGTATTGTGACAAGAACTGAAATAATGAGATGGGACATTCAAGCCAGCTCAATCGTTACTGTCAGATTTCAGCCATATTTGGTCATTTTCATGTATTAGAGTATTACAATGCCAGGTGAGAATTGTATGAATTGCTTGGGAGGAGATTGGCTCCAATAAATAATTTGGAGATAAAGTGGACAATAAGCTGAACTGGAAGGAGATTTCCCAGAATATCAACAAAAATCAATCACAATCCAGACTGTACTTTTTAAGGATCTTTTAATGTGTGTGACAAAATGTGGTGCATGTTTGACAGCAGTGTAGTGGCTTGTGTGTTGTATTATGCTATTGTGTGCTGGAAAGGAGACTTAGCAAAGTAGAAAATAAAGAAACTGGACTAAATCATAAAGAAAGCAAGTGCTACAATCAGATGCAGTCTGGAATCAATGCAGGACATGTTCATAAAAAGGCTGCCGGGTGAAACACGTAATCCCGGGCAATGCCACACACCCACTCCACAGGGCTTTAATGCAATACAGAAGCAGCTTCAGGAGCAGGTTCGTCCTGCCCAAAACCTCCACAGAGAGGTTAGGAAGGTCATTTTTACCCACAGCCATGAGGCTTTTGAATGAGTGTAAATTACTATTTATTATGCCTTTTTAATGAGTTGATGCTGCTGTTTCCAAGGAGGATAGACAACTTCCTTTCTCATCTTTTTATGGCTGTTAACGTGCAGGGGTCTGTGTCTTACTACATGTTTCATCATGTGTTTGCCACTGATACGGGTCATGCCTTTGGAATTGTATTGATTGATGATGCTGAAGTGATAAAACAATTTGCCAAGTTGGGATTTCTAAAGTACTACTCTACACTGTGGGTAGCTTAGCTTGTTACCGGGGTCATCTCGGCTAATATCGGTGCTTGTTAGGAACTTATCGCCTCGTAACAAGTCAGAATCCTGATGGACAAATGTATGTGTCAGTTACCTCAAGTGTCTGGAGAAATGAACAGGAAAATCACCTATTGAGGGCCAAACTTGAACACAATGTTCCAGACATCTTTTAGAAATGTATTACGTTGTTTGTCAAAGCCCCCCTACCCTCTCCCCTCTGAACCCAGTCAACCTGTTTCCCTTGGTACCTTCCTTTGAGTCAAGTGGCCAGAGTCTGATGAATGAGCTGAAATAACATTTGGACAGGACAAAGGCAGGTGTGAAGCCTTCTCCCACCTCGGGGAAAGCAGAGAATAATAACATTCGGCTCTCCGATAGAGGAGAAAAAAAACTTGTCACAACAATGTGGTGTTCTGTGGTTCATGTATTGAACGTGACAGTCAGCATAGCTTAGCCCCAGGATTCGAGGTAAGGAACATACATCCATCAAGGACATGTCTAGCTGAGATTGTTTACTCCCACGGTTCCAAAACGCCATGTGCAACTGCGTGATATCATGTTCCATTTGCATGCTCCGAATACAGCTGAAGGCTGAGGATGTTGAGTGGTTCAGGAATTGATTCCATCCATGTAGACATAACATTGCCTCCTTACCATTGTGACATAGGGGGGGAAAAAAGCCATTTGCTCTCTCTTTTTGAAATATTGAATGTGACACAAAAAGCTTTGAAAATCACAGATATGAGCAGTCACTTTTTCTCATTGTATGCGAGAAAGTGGCTGTCTTAAATAAAATAACAGGAGGTCTAACTTCTATCAGATGTTTTCCTCTCCATGATGTCATTATGACACCAATTTGTTGATTCAGTCAGGAAATGAATAACATTCCGTTTGAAAAGGATCACATTTCGATACTGACTCATGCAGGATAAAAAAAATAGATGTGAAACGTTGTGTGCCACACGTGGCTCGTTGCATAAAGCCACTGGATAAATGTTTTATATATTAAAGAGCTACCACTCATCAACACAGACGGAGGTAGGACATTTGGAGAGGGAGTGAGTGTGTGTGTGTGGGTGGGTGGGCGAGTCTGTATTTGTGTATGGCAGACGTGAGAAGAGATGGTACATGGAGAGAGAGAGGATGGTACATAGAGAGAGAGAGAGGAGTAAAGAGAGACAGGGGAGAACAAGAATGAGTGAGAGATCAGATCACAGCCATAACTTCCAGCCAGTGTCGGATACACTCTAAACCACTGGAGGGCAACGTTGTCCTGCATTTCATTACCCTACAGATGGTTACATTGGTAACACGTGGTGGGGTGGGGGAGCTATCACAATTGACATGTTTTCAAATATTTAGATATAGTCAGATTGCATATCTCTACAGTTAAGGGAGGCAATGAGACATACCTGTAATTTAAAAAAAACTGAGCCTAAGGGTACACCTTGTAATATACCATATAATTATAGGTAAATGTGCAAGATGCTGTGATGAAAAACTATGAAATGAATGTACTATACATAGATGTATCACAAAGTCTTTGTCTCGAGTGAGGAATTATTGTTGAGAGTACAGAGAGAGGGACTAGGCTACACCGGTGGGTGTTGATGGGAGTGTGAGGAAGTCTAGACAAGACCTTACAACCAAACAGTATCCTGAATTTATGATTTTATAAACAAGGAAAAAGCGGAGCGAACCAGGCCGTGTATCTTGTTAAAAGCCACGTGCGCTTGTTGGAATGAAGGCAGAGGAAATTTGCTTGAAATGAACAGCGTCGCACGGCGGCCGTTAAAACGCTAAAAGCCGTGGGTCGTATCAAAGTTTAATGCCACAGCATAAGTAATGAGACAAGCTTGTCTCGTTGTACTAATACATTATACAAAAGAAAATTGCTGCCACTCCCTGGGGATTTTTTTTTTCAAGATATGAAAAAAGGGAACTAAACATAGAGAGAACAGCTAATATAGATCAAAAGAATGTGGAAAATGGAAATATGACAAAAAGGGGCAAGCAAATCATATCCCTGTTTCTCGAGGAAAGCGAGTCCAATTTTGGTGTAGACTCAAGCCCACTAATTGCACCGTGTGATGTGGCATCAAGAAGCTCCTCACTTTTGTTCTGTTACTCCATGGATTAGTGAACGCTTCTGCCCTGACAAAAAAGATTGCAGTTTCGAAACTGCAGTAAAAGTGCATTAACTGCAGTTGACTGTGGTATGTTGGACGCAGTAATTGCAGAACAACTGCACTGTGACTGCAGTTACACCGCAAAATTACTGTCGAAAATAAAAGGTGTTCTTTTGGAGGCAGTATTTGCAACATACTGCAGTGTACTGCATTTATACTACACTCTGACTGCAATAATTTTTTTTAAGCGTGGGAAGCAGTTCAGTGTCCCTTTCCTGAAAAAAAACTATAGCCATTGAAAACCCCTCTTTCCAGACGAGTAAATGATGTCTATTCCCGGGTTTGGCATTTGATATGGGTTAGGCTGAGGGGGGGTCAAAAATGGAGTTGTACACAGACACCGACAAGTATATCTCCTATATCTACACAAACTCTATAAGCCCACAATAGTGAAGTGAGGAGGATAGTGTACGCAAGCCATACTGGCAAAATTAGACCTTAGGCATTTGGGCTCCTTAATGCTTTCCAAAGCACATTCTTATCTGGAGAGGTGGCTATATCCAAACCCCCCTCTGACACTTGTCATTCTGAGTGCATTCCGCCCGGGGTGACTAGAGGCTAAAACGAACCCGGTAATGATCCAGTCGCGGCCCACGTACCTTTCACTCTCCATCTACACAGTGGGGGGGTTGGCGGGGGTGAGAGCCGTATAGAGGCGGCGAGGCTATTACACAACGGCATACTGGGTAATTACTGACATTCTGCTTACATTAGGACAGGCCCCACAGAGGCTCAAAACAGCCCCTCTCCATCCCCTGGCTGTTGCCATCTTCATCTTTGCCACTGCCTGTGGCATCGGGGCTCAGCTGGCCAGGGCGAGCACATTTTCCCATAATCCCCTGGGTCATTCCCAGATACCCAGGCCGCCAGATCCTTGGGTGATAAGAGGGAAGAGGGGGAGGAGTAAAGGGGAATCAAGTGGGAGGGTTTTCTTTCCCTAGGGAGTTGTGAGGTACAAATCAACTTCCTGCATCCACATTCACGAACGGGTGTGCACGTTTGCGAGCATGCATACTGTACATGCGCACGCACACAAACACACAACTACCCATCCCCCATACAACCCTCCTCCACTTAGACCAGAGGTCAGTAAGTGTGTCTGCTGAAAAATGGCTGTCTTGCTCCTGCATGATGCGTTTTAAATTCCACCCCTCCAACTCTCTGTACAGCCCTCGCTCATTAAAGTTATGCTGAAGAACAAAACCTCCCTCTGATCACGTTAGGATCTGAAGTTGTAGTGGGCAACACAGTGATGGTAGTGGGTGGTAGCTAGGCTAGCTTCACTCTTTTAATATGAAGGAACCTGAATATGTTAGAGATTCATTGAGTGGGTGTCATCCGAATCAGTTAGAGTTACTAATTGTAATGCTGGAACCTTGGTGAATACTGAGTACTGTATCTTAGCCCACTCACTTTTAAAGCAGGACTGGAAATGCACTGGAACTAGAAAGGGGGGGATACTCAGTCAGTTGTACAACAAAGGATTCAACTGAAATCCTCTAAATCTGAGGGGTACGGGGAGCTGCCTTAATCGACATCCACGTCATCGGCGCCCCGGGGAACAGTGGGTTAAATGCCTTGCTCAGGGCAGAACGACAGATGTTTACCTTGTCAGCTCGGGGATTCGATCCGGTTACTGGCCTAACGCTCCTACCCGCCAGGCTATCTTCCGCCTTTAGAGTCCCTTCTACTGTGACACAGTAACTGAAAGGCCAAAAATGTAAAGACAAAAAAAACAGTGCAAGTGCCATATTGGATTATCCATAATACTGTGATATCCTTATTTATATTGCAGTGTTTCGCTCTAATGCTTTGTGGACCCATGCCGGTTTACAGCACTTCCTTATTTAAACAAACACTTAGTCATATTTGAAAGCCCCAAGCACAGTTTGAATGAGAGCAAAGATTATTGTGAGACTTCCAGTGTTATTGGCAATGTCAAGTTGGCAGTGACTGTTAAGTCACAAAAGTAGCATTGAAATCAACTTCCTGCATGGCAAAGTTCAATAATTCGAAAGGATGCATACATGTGAGAACCAGTGCAAAGTAACGCAGCCCAACCTCTCGGATTCAGCCATTTGAAATTACTAGACTTCCACCAGAATGCAAACCCCTTTCAAGGTTGGTGCAAGCAAAGCATATTGTAGGCCCAAGTATACTGTGCTGTTTGTAGTTTCTTGTGACAGACGCTAGCCAGCAAGCACACAGGATTTGGTTCTGGATGCCAAAATGATCTAAATAGGAGTGAGGCCGTAACTTTGATTTATTTGCGGACCTTATCAAAGATGAACAGAGATAAAGTGGCAGTTTTCCCAAAGTGGCCTTAAAGATCATAGTATACCAATGTTTAAGCCTACGTAGAGTCGACGAAGACCAGCCAACAGCAATATAGAGATGATAGTGGCGTATCAGACACTTTTTGTTGGTAATAAATCTAAGAGCTGCATGATACACGGAATCAAGTGATATTTTAAGTAGAAACTGTGGACCAATATTTAATTTTAAAAGCCTGTTATATTAAATGAAGTTAGGGCCGGGCATTATACCGTATTTTACAATATACCTGTATTGATGCACATACTGGTTTGGGTTCCTGCTTTACCTTCTATAACGGTATTCCAATGTTGGGTTTGTTAATTGTGATACGCAGCTCTGGCACGTGTAATGTCTGTTGTTATAGTTTACTCCGTTTGCTACTTGAAGTCTATTACAGATGGTAAGCGGTGAAGGTCTCAGACTTCAATGGGAGTAGGGCGGTTGTTGGCAAAACACAAGCAGTTTTACAAGCGCTGTAGTTTGTGGTGTTGTAAATAAGGTATTTTTTTTCTGAACAGAGATCAGTTACTTTCAACATGGCACCTTTAATAGGTTGCAACCTTTCCAACAAGTCAGTTCGTCGAACTTCTGTTCTGTTAGAGCTGCCCCGGTCAAATGTAAGTGATGTTATTGTGAAGTGGAAACATCTAGGAGCAACAACGGCTAAGCCGCGAAGTGGTAGGCCACACAAGCTCACAGAACGGGACTGCCGAGTGCTGAAGCGCGTAAAAATCGTCTGTCCTCAGTTGCAACGCTCACTACCGTGTACCAAACTGCCTCTGGAAGCAACGTCAGCACAAGAACTGTTCGTCGAGAGCTTCATGAAATAGGTTTCCATAGACAAGCAGCCGCACACAAGCCTAAGACCACCATGGGTAATGCCAAGCGTCGGCTGGAGTGGTGTATAGCTCGCCGCCATTGGGCTCGCCGCCAGTGGAAACGCATTCTCTGGAGTGTTGAATCATGCTTCACCATCTGGCAGTCCGACGGACAAATCTGGATTTGGCAGATTCCAGGAGAATGCTACCTGCCCCAATGCATAATGCCAATTGTAAAGTTTGGTGGAGGAGGAGTAATGGTTTGGGGCAGTTTTTCATGGTTCGGGCTAGGTCCCTTAGTTCCAGTGAAGGAATATCTTAACGCACAGCGTACAATGACATTCCAGAAGATTCTGCACGTGCCTGAAGTCCCTGCAGCAATTTTCCAACATCTAGTGGAAAGCCTTCCCAGAAGAGTAAAGGCTGTTATAGCAGCAAACGGGGGACCAACTCCATATTAATGCCCATGAATTTGGAATGAGATGTTCGACTAGCAGGTGTCCACATACTTTTGACCATGTAGCGTCTCTTGTGCTACGTTCATTAAAGAGGGGATCGGAGATACAGGAGTTTGATATTAGAAATATGTAGGAATAGGGCTAACATTGTAATAATTAACTTATATAACCCTCTCGTGTTAGCACAGTTAGACGGGACTGATAGGATGTGTAGGGGTAGGAAGGTAATATGGTGTGGTGATTTTAGTGCCCAGAAATGAATTCTGGGGAAGTACATGTAAAGACAACAATGGAATATAGTGGCAACAATTGTTGCTCGTATTGATGTCCTCTCTGTCAGAAACGTGGGATTAGTGTGTGTTAACTATGGGAAGGGGGCGAGAATCAGTGGCGAGGGGTAGAGAGTCATGCTTGGACTTGACATTGGTATCTGCGGTGGTGGCAAGGAGGAGTGAATGGGAAGTGAAGAGAAACCACGGTAGGGAGTGATCATTTTCCGGTTCAGTGTGTGTGTGTGTGTGTGTGTGCAGAGTAGAGGCAATAACATGAGGTGGTGCTTTGAGAAAGCTAAGTGGAAGATGTTCAAGTGCCTGTGTGAGTGGACGGGAGAAAAGTTATCAATGGAGGGGTCTGTGGATGAGTGCACTGAGGAAGTAATGTCAGTAATTATATTAGCTGCAGATGTGACTTCCAGTGTGTTCGGGGGGAGGAAGACGGCGAGTGGTGCCATGGTGGACAGACGAGTGCTCAAAAATGGCGCAGGAAACGGATAGAGCTCTACAGGTACTTAAGAATGGCTTGACAAAAAGGAATTTCATGGAGCATCAAGGGAAGAGAGCGATGGCGAGAAGATTGATTAAGACAGCGAAAAGGCATGGTGGGATTTGCTCCACTATTGGTAGAGGGACCGAAATTGGTGTAGTTTGGATAAAGTTTTTTTTTAAATGTGAAAGTGCTGGAATTCCAATGTTGGTGGAAGGAAACGTCACAGTAAAGAAGTGGTAAATGTCCTAGGTGCTGCGTTCTCAGTGATTCATAGATGTGAGCATCTGTGTGATGAGACGTAGGGAAAAGTTAAAGGAGCTTGGAGATGTCTTAAAGAGAAAAGGGGAGTCAGGAGAAGCTATGGATGTTGAGTAATCTATTTTTGAGATGACAAGCACGTTGGAGGGTTGTGGGCGGGCAGACTGCTCATGGAAAAGATAGGGTGTGTTATGTGATGTTTAAGAATGCTGTGGGGGAAATTCTAAAAGAGGAGAGAGACTGTAGATTCCTCCAACACACTTTATTATAAGATTTGCAAAAATGGAGCAACCAGCATCACTCAAGTAGTTCTATGCTGAAAGCCCATCGAACAAGAGTTAGGTCTCCGCTTTTTATAGAAAGGTACATCATCTTTTGTCTACGTGGTAGTGAAGCAGATGTGTGGAAACAGGGGCGGAACATTGGCTTGGCGATTGGCTTGTCTGTGCAGATTAAGATAGCACGAGGGCTCGACCGTATAACTGCGTTATGTCACAGTTCACACGATAACGTGCTCCTTCCTGCAAGGTTCATACAGCTGACTACCGGCAGATAGTAAACCCACTTGATGTCACATGTTGTGGTCGCACCTAAACGGATCTTAGCTATACGCCCAGTCTTATGACTATGTCACACAGACAAGTTTGTATCAGGTTAGAAAAAAACACTAGCATATAACGAGACAATTATTTAAATAGTAAAACACGGGATGGCATGACTAATTGTGTCATTTTCCAAGACAATGCACTGGACGGTGTGTTGGAAGCAGTGTTATCAAAATTGGTCTTTCATGTTGACGCTGTAGATTTGTAACTAGTATGGAACCTGTACGAAACTCACGTCGTCAATTCGTCATGAAAACATAACATTGTTTGGTGGGTTAGCGCACAGATTATACACTGCTCAAGAAAATAAAGGGAACACTTAAACAACACAATGTAACTCCAAGTCAATCACACTTCTGTGAAATCAAACTGTCCACTTAGGAAGCAACACTGATTGACAATAAATTTCACATGCTGATGTGCAAATGGAATAGACAAAAGGTGGAAATTATAGGCAATTAGCAAGACACCCCCAATAAAGGAGTGGTTCTGCAGGTGGTGACCACAGACCACTTCTCAGTTCCTATGCTTCCTGGCTGATGTTTTGGTCACTTTTGAATGCTGGCGGTGCTTTCACTCTAGTGGTAGCATGAGACGGAGTCTACAACCCACACAAGTGGCTCAGGTAGTGCAGCTCATCCAGGATGGCACATCAATGCGAGCTGTGGCAAGAAGGTTTGCTGTGTCTGTCAGCGTAGTGTCGAGAGCATGGAGGCGATACCAGGAGACAGGCCAGTACATCAGGAGACGTGGAGGAGGCCGTAGGAGGGCAACAACCCAGCAGCAGGACCGCTACCTCCGCCTTTGTGCAAGGAGGAGCACTGCCAGAGCCCTGCAAAATGACCTCCAGCAGGCCACAAATGTGCATGTGTCAGCATATGGTCTCACAAGGGGTCTGAGGATCTAATCTCGGTACCTAATGGCAGTCAGGCTACCTCTGGCGAGCACATGGAGGGCTGTGCGGCCCCACAAAGAAAAAATGACAAAATGCCCCCTGCTGGAGAAGACAGGTTTTTGGGCACAGTTATCCCTCTCGCTTCGCCTCTTCCTCTCTGGTAAGCGCCTTGAGTCGTCTTTCTCCCTCTTCTCCTGCTCCATGCTGCTTCCCACACCAACCCGACACCCTGTCACTCAAGAAGAGAGCACTTTATTATTGCCATGCAATCAGATGCAAAAATATGTTGGTGAAAACAATGCTTGCTTTCCACAAGCGTTCTATAATTACACTATTTGTTTGTACCTTAGTCTGCAAAATATTGTCTGCTAGTTTGTCTTTTCTTAGCAAGCTGTGGCTAAAATAAAATGTGTTATATCACTAGTTAACTTCCTGAATGTACTAAGAGTCACAGCTAACTAATACAACCTGTTGTTTGTGCAAGGGTGTAATAGGTGAAGCATAAATATGTTAGCTAGCTAGCTACATGGGGTAAGAAAACATGAAATGTAACATCTAATTAGGGTCTCCTGGAAACAATGACCAACACTTTGGTTCCAACCCTGTCAATAATTACTCCCTGGCTTATTAATTTGTCACGTCAAACAGCAAAGTATGCAAGGTGCTACCCACTATATTCCCTATAGTGTGATATACACCACGTTATTATTCCGATTCTACAGTTAATTAGAATAATACGTTTATTTCCATGATTCCAACAGTTCACAAATGAACTAGGCCTATGTTTTTTGCCCATATCATGCAGCCCTGCGTGGCACAATGTGTAAATGCTAAAAGTGCATGAAATGCAGAAAGTGCTAAATGTATGTGTTGCCACCCTAGCATATTTTAAACTTTTATTTAACAAAAAGACAAAATACCGTCAAATACCGTCAAAAGTAAAAAATATAATGATATGATATTTTGGCCATATCGCCCAGCCCTACAGTAGGTGCCTTATAATATGCACCACATGGAGAATTCAAATAAATCCGATTTTTAATATAAATACTTGCTAAAGTGCCACAATTCTGCATTTTGACATGTCCCTCAGTCAACCCGGTGTCATTTCTATGAATATTTTAACCCACTTGATCCCAAATGTTCTATAAGTTTTACCATCATTGTAAAGCTTAAGTATTTTTTTTGCTTTGACAAAATCATTTTTGAAGATGATTATTTATTTAATGTGATTAGTGATTCATTTAAGTCTGTACCTCATTTTATTAAGATCAACCCTGTTACGTGAACTGAACTCTCATTTTAATATGGTGAATCATTTTTTTCAAAAGACACATTGAACATCTAATAGTCAAATCATGGTGTAAAAGCAGGTGAGCCGGTTCTGCTCTTTTTGGCCGTTTTGTGGTGGAAAACCTGTTATCCATAAATCGATACGCTAGAAATATTTTAGCCATAATTAAATACAAATGTGAAGCTCGCTTTCAATTTCCACTCCCTGTTGCACTCAACAAGCTTTCATTCCCCGTCACAAGGGAATTTGTCTGATTTTCATATGAAATCGTCAACCCTGTTACGGTCAACCCTGTTACGGTCAACCCTGTTACGGTCAACCCTGTAACGGTCAACCCTGTTACGGTCAACCCTGTAACGGTCAACCCTGTTACGGTCAACCCTGTTACGGTCAACCCTGTTACTTTATTTGGCACTTAATATAATCTTTTCTTTTTACCTCTTGAGATGGGAAAACATGTTTTTTATTAAGATAAAACATGCTCTCTTTATGACATCATGTTAAAAGGAGGTGAATCGAAAGTTTGTTTTGACCAAGTTACTCTTCTCAAAAGGTACAAACTGTTCTCATGAAAAATAATCACATTGTCAAATTACATCAGTTAATACACAAGTGCACTGTTCACATGAAGGTTACTGTCTACGTCTGCTGCTCTGTTAAGTTTCTTGTTCGTTCCCTACAGGACTGTATTTATCTAATGCTATATGTCATGAAGAGTATTTTCTCACACTGTACAAGCTAATTAAATACCGTATGCATCGCTAACTTCCTCTCCTCAAAGTTGTCATCTCTACGACTTCCTCTCCTCTGCCTGAGGTCTACTTTCCAGCCTTATTATTTTGTCCCACATGTACAGTAGATTAGAATATACTAAAATAGTTATAGTGCAGTAGGCAGCCCACAATTTCCCTACATTTTCTTGTTGTTGTCTATTGCTAATGACAGCACAGACTGTTCGTTTGAAAGTGCAATGTCTGGGTAACCATTGAATTAGAACAGCCTACCTACAGTGGGGCAAAAAAGTATTTAGTCAGCCACCAATTGTGCAAGTTCTCCCACTTAAAAAGATGAGAGAGGCCTGTAATTTTCATCATAGGTACACTTCAACTATGACAGACAAAATGAGAAAAAAAAATCCAGAAAATCACATTGTAGGATTTTTAATGAATTTATTTGCAAATTATGGTGGAAAATAAGTATTTGGTCAATAACAAAAGTTTATCTCAATACTTTGTTATATACCCTTTGTTGGCAATGACAGAGGTCAAACGTTTTCTGTAAGTCTTCACAGGGTTTTCACACACTGTTGCTGGTATTTTGGCCCATTCCTCCATGCAGATCTCCTCTAGAGCAGTGATATTTTGGGGCTGTTGCTGGGCAACACGGACTTTCAACTCCCTCCAAAGATTTTCTATGGGGTTGAGATCTGGAGACTGGCTAGGCCACTCCAGGACCTTGAAATGCTTCTTACGAAGCCACTCCTTCGTTGCCCGGGCGGTGTGTTGGGATCATTGTCATGCTGAAAGACCCAGCCACGTTTCATCTTCAATGCCCTTGCTGATGGAAGGAGGTTTTCACTCAAAATCTCACGATACATGGCCCCATTCATTCTTTCCTTTACACGGATCAGTCGTCCTGGTCCCTTTGCAGAAAAACAGCCCCAAAGCATGATGTTTCCACCCCCATGCTTCACAGTAGGTATGGGGTTCTTTGGATGCAACTCAGCATTCTTTGTCCTCCAAACACGACGAGTTGAGTTTTTACCAAAAAGTTATATTTTGGTTTCATCTGACCATATGACATTCTCCCAATCTTCTTCTGGATCATCCAAATGCTCTCTAGCAAACTTCAGACGGGCCTGGACATGTACTGGCTTAAGCAGGGGGACACATCTGGCACTGCAGGATTTGAGTCCCTGGCGGCGTAGTGTGTTACTGATCGTAGGCTTTGTTACTTTGGTCCCAGCTCTCTGCAGGTCATTCACTAGGTCCCCCCGTGTGGTTCTGGGATTTTTGCTCACCGTTCTTGTGATCATTTTGACCCCACGGGGTGAGATCTTGCGTGGAGCCCCAGATCGAGGGAGATTATCAGTGGTCTTGTATGTCTTCCATTTCCTAATAATTGCTCCCACAGTTGATTTCTTCAAACCAAGCTGCTTACCTATTGCAGATTCAGTCTTCCCAGCCTGGTGCAGGTCTACAATTTTGTTTCTGGTGTCCTTTGACAGCTCTTTGGTCTTGGCCATAGTGGAGTTTGGAGTGTGACTGTTTGAGGTTGTGGACAGGTGTCTTTTATACTGATAACAAGTTCAAACAGGTGCCATTAATACAGGTAACGAGTGGAGGACAGAGGAGGAGCCTCTTAAAGAAGAAGTTACAGGTTTGTGAGAGCCAGAAATCTTGCTTGTTTGTAGGTGACCAAATACTTATTTTCCACCATAATTTGCAAATAAATTCATTAAAAATCCTACAATCTGATTTTCTGGATTTTTTTCTCATTTTGTCTGTCATAGTTGAAGTGTACCTATGATGAAAATTACAGGCCTCTCTCATCTTTTTAAGTGGGAGAAATGCACAATTGGTGGCTGACTAAATACTTTTTTGCCCCACTGTACTTCTAGTGCAAGCCAGTGTTTGTTTTGGTCTCAACAAAACTGTCTGTCATATTGGTTAATGGGACACGAAAGCAAGGAGTAAACAAACTTACATTTGTTTTGTTATAGTTTGATGTTGAAAGACAACCACAAACTGAAGTCATTATCAAGTTTTAGTAATACGAGTGTTGTGTCTGGCTCATTAAGGAAACTATGGCCACAATTTCTGACAGCTGGTACTTTAGCGGTCTCCTGGCATCCCACCTGTCTTTGAGCTTAGCTATGGCAAATATCACATTTCCACTGTTTCAGGGTGCTGCCAAAAAGAGAATGAGATTCAATTAGGGCTTAATAATGCTCCTCTGTGGAGCTCCAACTGGGTGTACGCAGCGCGGCAGACAAGTGCTCGAGCCAGTAAGTATCTCACACACACATTTGCAAGCATGGACATACACAAAAACCAAACACACAAGCACACACATACCTTTATTTAATTAGGCAAGTCAGTTAAGAACATATTCTTATTTAAAATGACTGCCTACCCCGGCCAAACCCTAAACCGGACAACGCTGGGCCAATTGTACGCCGCCCTATGGGACTCCCAATCATGGCCGGTTTTGACACCTCTTAGTACTGAGATGTAGTGCCTTAGACCACTGCACCACTCGGGAGCCATTCGGGCTTTGTAATATGAAAGGATTTTCATTGTTCTTGCAGAAGCTGTCACACCTCTGGGTAACTTCTGAACCGTAGCACTTGTACACAATGTTGAGCATGAGCAACTCTGACAGTGAAATGGCTTTCTGTGAGTCGTTCAATGTCACCCAGGTCTAATCTTTCTCTCTTTCCTCTTAGTAGAGAAACATAAACGTGTGACTGTCACAGATTAGGACTGAGCGGATGGTTGAACGCACAACCAATTTGCATCAAGTTTAAATGCCATTTGGAATCACCACCTGTCACCATCACCACCTGTCATCACTATGTGATGCATATCACCCTCATATCAGGCATTTCTCAAAACTGTGTGAGTGTGTCTTTCTGTGCTTGTGTGCACACACCATACAGCTTGGTAATGCTAATCCATCTGATAACTATCCTTTTTCCCAAATCAAAGAAAGTAAGAATGACTCAAACCAGAAAGGAACAAATGTTGATGGTTTCTCAAAGGGAGAAAATACCTTGTTTTTTTATTTAACTAGGCAAGTCATTTAAGAACAAATTCTTATTTACAATGATGGCCTAGGAACAGTGGGTTAACTGCCTTGTTCAGGGGCAGAACGACAGATTTTTACCTTGTCAGCTCAGGGATTCAAACTAGCAACCTTTCAGTTACTGGCCCAACGCCCTAACCACTAGGCTACCTGTCGCCCCCATGTTACCACGACCAACTGACAAATGGGAACTAGAAACACAGCACCGCAAGAACTATATCAGTCAGTGGAGGCTCCTCCTCCTCGGTGATTTTCAGAAAAATTACAGTTGTAGAACATTTTAAAGTGATCCTTTTTAAATAAAACTACACTAAATATAAATCACAGGTCACCAAATAATTGAATAAAACATACTATTTTGCAATTAAGGTCTACAGTAGCCTCAAAAGCACTCTGTAGGGTAGCACCATGGTATAGCCGGAGGACAGCTAGCTTCCGTCCTCCTCTGGGTACATTGACTTCAATACAAAACCTAGGAGGCTCTCAACCTCTTCCATAGGTTGGAGACTTCCGGAGGATGTCCTACCAGAGCTCTTGCAGCATGAACTGACATGTTGTTCACCAATCGAAGCATCAAAGAATGAACACTGGAACTCTTCCAAGTCAAGGTAAGCTTTTGGTTTTACTCTTATTGCCCCCGGGACCCGCCGTTGTAAAAGCTAAAATGCTTACTGACTGTACACTGTAACATTACTGCATGATTGTAGCAGGTTTACTAACGCGTTAGTTCTATTAGCTATTTTGACTATGACGTTATTTTAGCTAATATGATGACAACGATGTAGGTTGTGTGTAGCAGTTATGATATGGTTTGGCTTGGAAAGTTCGCATTAACATCCACAATTGATGAAGGGAAAAAGATGAGGGGAGGATAGCGCATAGATGCGAAAAAGATTACAACGTGGCTGTTATGAAAGTGAACCATGTTTAGGGGTGATCAGGGGTGTATTCATTCTGACGATTCTGTTGAAAAACATTTCTCAATCGAAACAAAACGGGGATAAACATACCTGAATTTGTTCAATAGAAACTCTTGTTTGCAACTGTTGGACTAATGATTCCACTCTCGTTTGCAACTAATGATTCCACCCTATATCAGCTTGATGCAGGCAAGAGTGTCCAAAGCGGTATTGAATGTGTCACTGTCTGTCCATGTGTCACGGTCTGTCACCTCAATTTTCTCTCGACCTGTGAACTTACGTTGTAAACTTTGTTTCATAGGCTAGGTTGTAAAAACCTCATGATGAGTATTGACTATCATGTAGTAAGTAGCCTGAACTGATTGCTCTAACATTGAACTGGGTGAATGGAATATGAATGACATTCATCCATTATGAGGACCATTTAAGGACATACTCATGAAACAAATAATGGTCCTCCCTCATCTTAAATGGCACTGACCGCCACTGATATCAGTGTAACACAGTGCAAATCCTCCCCCTGACCCCATCACTTCTCAATACTTCCACACAATAAACCTGAGCTCTAACCGCACAGAAGAGAGCCAAGGCTAATACTGCTTCTCTATTGGACGACTCCACTAACCATAATCCCCCTTTGACACAGAGGAGGTGGAATCTAAAAGTATACAGGCAGCCACCAAGGCTGCTATTGTCACGGTATTAAGCTTGTACGCCTCAAAGGTTGGTGTCTTGAACAGGGTGAGGAGAGTGACGGTTGCTGGAGTGTTTCACTGTCTCAGGAAGTGTTGTGAGGAAAAGCTCATGGGATGTGGGATCAGTACTGCCGCATCTTGGAGTGAGAAGAGGACAATGGAAGAAAAAAGGTCTAGTGGCCAAATAAATGCTGGTAGCACTTCATTTTTCAGCACTGTTTACACTGTTATTTAACTAGTTATACAACAGAGAATGATGTAGTAACAGAGCATATTTTCTGGTAGTTCAAATAATTGTGGAAACGAATCCAAATTCTACCGAAACGTTGAAGCCTGTGAACAAGACAACATCTCACTACCAAATCGAAGTAGTGGAAACACCCCAATATACCATTAAAACCACACAGACAAACTAAACATAGGCACATTTAGAGAATGCGTAAAATCTATACATACCGTTTGTCTCAAAATTAAACTATGGAAATGTTGGGATTTAATACAAATATCTACAGTTGAATGTGTGCTTCAGCTTATGGAAACAGCTTTTCCTCCCAGTCTTGAGTGTTCTGATTTATTCATGAAATAAATATATATATTCTCCCGGTGACACATTTGTCTCCATAACAACGGCAGAGATGTGATTCACAGTACAAAGCTAGATATACAAGACAAATGGGCATTCATAATTTAGTGACTAAGACTTGACATCTCTCTATAACTAGGACATTTTGCCTATATTTACATTTCAGTGCAAATGGTCTGATTTAATGTGAATCCTTGAATTCCACCCAGATAACAGCTAACATGCTTTCCTGTCTTATTAAAGGGATAGTTCACCCAAATTTCAAAATTACATTGGTTTGATTCCATGCTTTGGTTTAGTTTCCCTAGCACTGTTTACACATGCTCAAGTTTTCGCATTTCTAACACAAATCCCATTCAAGTCATGGGACTGATATTAGCATTTTTCGTGCATCATATTCAAATCATCTATAAGCGACTTTGAGGTTCACAATCAATTTGAGATACTTTTGGATGACTTGGACATGATGATCGAAAAATTATAATATCGGTCATCAGAACCTACATCTAAGTTTGACTTGGCAGATTCACTATTGTACTGTAATCTGATGTAGGTTGAGTACTCTGTTAAATATAATTAAAGTGAATACACAGATAACATCCCCCGTGCCCATTGTTAAAAGAAGATTACATGCTGGTAGAGTTCTGTGGGTAAATCCAATTGTGTTTTGTGAGCCAAATCTCCACAGTGAGACAGTGGAGGGGACTCCACTGCAAGTCTGATAGCATTGGAATGCTGAGAAGCCACGTTGTCCCACCATCCCCTCCCGAACACACACACACACAGCATTGAGGTTTTGCTCAATTTTCTTTTTGATTTTGAATTCAAGGTTAGTTCTGTTTGGGTGTAGCTTGCACCTGTCGCCTCATTAGTCAGTCGTTAAATATCACCTGTGCCATCACAGTGCTGGCCCCATGCTCCAGATGGCATGAGAGATGTTGGAAGAGCGACACCACTGTTTTATCTTGTGTCAACCCTCTTTGGTTTGCTCCATGTTTGTTTTTACTCCCTAACCTAAGTTGGTGGGGTTTATCTTTTCCTTTAGTTTGTCTGATATCAGGCAAATCTAGTGGGCGTCCATGGTGGGTGTTTGGTAAAGTCCAGGTAGCAGATAATGAACCTTATCTGATTTTTGTATTGTAGGTGGTGCTGTATATTAACTAACATAAATGGATTTATAATTGTACAGTTTATAATCCCCCGCATATAAAAACCACGAAGATAGAATACAAATCTTATAGAATACAAATCTAATTTCATCAATTACATGTGGAAAAAAATTATGAGTGAACATTAGCAAGCCAGGACGAGATGAATCCGAAAGTGAATTCTCTCCTCCCGCTCCCCTTTTTTAGCTTGCGGCTATCACTGTCTAACTGGATAGGTTTATGATATTTACTAGCCCATACCAGTGACAAACTTAGCTATGTTATCGACATATAGCAGTACACAAACAAAATCTAGCTCACTTATTTTGCAAACTAGAAAAAAATAGCCACATATTAACTCAGAAATGGAGGGAAAAGGATAGCTAGCTATAGAAGCTAACGTTATCTTCTGCCTTTTCAACAATAAGCAACTGTGACCACATTGATCCTAAGATCAAACTTTCCCATGGACCACAATCCACCCCTCTAAAGAAAGCCTGGCACCAGGGTTTTTCCGAAATGCCATCCGATCCGCAATTGGATTCATGGCCGCATTTCAGTTTATCCCGCACTCGACAGGCCGTATAGAAAACTGCAAACACCTTGAAAACGACACTTTCCCATAGGCTTGCAACGTCTATGACAGCATCAGCAGTTTGATACCAACAGCTGGCAGACATGTTTACATTTGGTTAGTTTCATCAGTGTTGTTTAGATGGAAAATGTGCGCTAAATGTGGTAGCTCCATACTGCCCTATCAAGCAAAAAGGCACTAACTGCTCATTTGGTTAAAAATGAGTTAATGTCATCTTTGCTACATCAAATACATGCTTAATCATGTGGACAAGTATCCTGCATCGTATTGTGTTTTGGAGAAAATGGAGATCATGTTAGCAGTAACTGCATAAAGTTGCTGTGAAACCAAGGTAAATAAAAGCTATTTTTCTCAGTTCCACGTAATGAGCAGTTACTGCCTTTTTGATTGGTAGGGCAGTATAGCTAGCTAACGTTGAGCAAAGAGGCAGCAAGCTAGCTAGCTCTTTCACTTACCCGGTTCGCTTCCATGCCAGTGATAATGCTCGTGATCTCTGCTGGTGCTGATGGAGATGCTTTATAAGCCACATTAAATGGTAGGGATAGCATCCACATTGAGAAGCAACTTATTGCAGAAGCCTTCCTTCCATTGCTGATAGTCGTGGAAGTTCTCAGGTATGAAATTTGCCTTGCAGTTTGATGAGTAGACGCCCAATTTGCCTACATTTTCACAAATGTATTCCATTTTTTTTATGTTTTTCAATCCCCCGTGATGCTGACTGCAGGGCATTGTTGGAGAAAACCTCAAACCCAACTTTTTGAACAACATTACTTTATTATGACTATTGATTTAAGAATTTCTCATTTGTGAATGTTTTCTTGTTGTGCTCTTAAGTTACTATTATATGCATTTCTGAGATTGAAAAAAAAAGGTGCTACACTGTCTTTAAGACCCTACTCGAGTTGGCTTGGCCAGTGCCATGTCAGTAGGATTTTTTTCAGAACCCATTTTAAAACCCCACCTGTCTCATTCTGGTTGTTAGGGGCTCATTTGTTAGTTCCAGCCAATTCCCGCGACATGGATGTGACATTTGCACACAATGAGAAACAAAATGTCTCACAGAATTAACAAGGACAAGTTACAATGTTAATGTGTATATTTGTAGAACTCTATAGGGAAAGTGTAGACACAACATTGCAAAGTTCTAAGTAATACCACTTTGAAGTAACGGAACCACAAAACTTGCATTATGGATGTGACAGAAATGTTCAGGCAGTTTTGGGAGAACAGAAGTCTGAATGTCTTAAGGTAAAATATTAATAGACACTTTCCAGTGGCGACCCATCATTCAGGGCACCTGTTTTGAGCCCCTCATTTTTAACAACAAAAAAACGACAAAAATAAAAACATTTTTCTGGGGCTTGCCTGTTTTGCATGTTATTTTGGCAGTAATACGTGTCACATATCAGTTCGCAAACAATGTAAAAAAATATATGTTTGAGTTAATAAAGCCTCATACAAACATGGTCTCTTTTTTGTGTGTTTTCTTGAGTAAGGCAGCTCCAAAGTGTAGGTGTTTCAGCCTAGCTCAGTGCTTTCTGTGGGGGTGGGGCAAGCCAGCAGAAAATACGGAGCATTGCGCCGTGTTTGGCTCAGTGTTCTGCCACTCATGGGGACACTACATCAATGCCAAGTCTAAGGGTAGAGCTAGAAATTTCTAGCCCCTTGGGTGCTGCCATAGTTACATTAGAAGAGAAATTATAGATAAAATGTATCGGTGCTCATCCGCCATTGAACATAAATATTACACAAGTTGGAAATCGCAAATTCAACAATGAGTGGTTTGCAAGGAATCAGTGACAGTGGCTAACTGCAAGCATTGCAAAGCAATCACTAGCCTGCTATTCAGTGGAGTAGCTGTTTATAATGATAAACATTCAACATTGGCCATGTTGTCAATGAAGCATGATTTGTGCCACTCTCTAAACAACTGTTAACTTGGAACTGCGAAGTCTTGAATTCACTGAAGTCAAGTTAACTGGGAAGTCAGGATTAAATGAGCGCCGACAGGGAAAATACGTTTTGAACAGTCGGAATTGTAAATCCGGCCACTTTCTAGAGCTACGACCTGAAGATCAATGACGTCATGATTCAACCTTGTTTTTGTCAGAGTACTCAGTTGTTTTGAAAGCGCCATAAAATCGAGAGAAAACCAGACTTTGATGACAAAATTTGCCCACGAAGGACCGCCGCACCACCTTCCTGTTCAAGTGAGCACAGCACAAGGTGAGTCCAAAAATGTATTGTATGCTGCTGCATTAATTATGTTATATGCCAGGGAAACATGAATACTGTAGCCAAGAAGGGAATGGTAAGTGTACAGTATGTTGTGTAGTAAGATGTTAGTAGCCCATGTGCCTCACCCTAATAATTTTGTCTATTTACCCCTCTTAATTTCACCTACTCTTCTGACTGTGTGGTGCACAAGTAGACTAACCTGTTTTAGAGAAATGTAATCATTGAATATTATAAGAGCTTTCATTGTCTGCTTATTTGCCCCCTTTATTTATCCTACGGTTCTGACTTGGTGTACAGGGAGAACACTAAGACCGGCCCATTTTCTGAATTCTGTCGCTGTACATTTCAAAAGTTAACAATTATATTGACTACGTCCGTCTTAGCTCGCCCATTAATGTCTTCGAAATTATGGATTGCCTCTTATCCACTTGTCGTCCCCTTAGGCCATAGTTTTTACATCTCAATTGTCATTAGAAACCACATTTGTTTCAGCAAGTCAGCCATGTTTTTTTTTAAAGACAGTAAATGAGGCTGAATGAACTGTTTTGCTGTCAGACAAGGCTCCGCTGATAGCCAGGTGTAGCAGTGGTAAAATATTGGGACAGCTTTTTAAGTAGGCTCTAACAGTTTGTGGGCACTGTTTGTAACAGTTATAGTGCAAATAATGTATTGTTTAGTGTTGTGTAGTGGCTTAGCTGGAAATCAACAATGATGAAAATGTGAATTTTCCTAATTACTTTAGAGGAAAATTGACCGTTATGGATGTGACATTCTGTTATGGATGTGAAACTGCAAAATCTGTGTTTGTATATTAAAGATTTCTTCACCAAACTTCATCATAATACTTTTGTCATCTGAAAATGCAGTGGTACACCGCAGAGGTACTCAAAGCGCCAAGAAATCACTAGTATCTTTTAATAGTTATTGCATAGGCTATCAAAGTGCACTCAAATGTGGATTAGTGGGCTTCATACCTCAATAACAATTATATAAATATTTGCACTTTCAACATTGTGTTATGAATGTGACATTCTGCATTATGCATGTGACAGGGTCCTAAAATACAGACAGTAAATGATGACACTATACTCTATTTCAAATGTACAAAGTTTTAGTAATTTCTTTCTAGATCATTAAGTTATTTCAAATATTAAATGTTATTAATCACATACTAAAATAATTAACATCAACAAACTCATCAATTCAAATGTTATTTTTTAGAAACTCATGCTTTGTATTAATCTCACACCCTTTAATCTGCCATCTCAGGCTCTGTGAAATGGTACCTCCGCCCCCCGATGTCCACAAAAGAACAGGGACTGGACAACTTGACCTGCTGCCACCCAAACCTTGTCCTCCTTGGCTGGCAAGATGTAAACAGGATTTGTGGTAGTTTCTCCTCAAGAACTGCATTTCAACACCATCAGTCTTTATCTGTTACCAGACCCACACACTTCCTGTTGGATTTTGTTGCCATGTATATGACAAGGCAGTCCCCTGTTTTAATGTTCACGACAAAGACTGGTTGTCAGACGATTGGCGTGTTTGGCTGGCAGTACAGGACACTGCTCAAAAGTGTGATCAGCTGATTGACATGCAGATGAATAAGCTTCCGTCTCATTTTTCCCCATGAGATGGGCTCAACATGGATGGCTTGAGTGCCACGAACAGGTCTGACATCTTTCCACAGGTCCTCCACGTGATGCATCTGGGTGAAGTCTTCAATCTCTTCCAATGTAATCAGCTTCATTTTGACACAGCTAGAAAGGTTGCAACATCATTGACCACCTCTACCCGATGGCTGAGTACACTCCATCCACTGCACCTTTTCCATGGCTTGTGGCAAAGTAGTGCCACTCAATGCTCATTGTTGGGAATAGCTCTTTTAGTGTTGTTGACAAGTCTTTCCAGGTAAACTTGTTCTTCAACTGCGAGGCAGTTGCGAGTGATGACACATGACAGGGGGGTTAACATCAGCCCGCACCACAGAAATAAAAATAGTTATCTACCTCTGATGCCGTTGTGCAGACTGGATCTCACCCTGACATGCAGCAGTGTAGTTCTCCGCAAAGTCCACATGCACCAGAGAATCCTCAACACCTTTCTTCACCCGAAGGAGGCACTTTGCTTTCTCTTCACAACAGTGCCTCAAGAACTTTGGGGCTGTAGACTCAAGAACACCGAGCATGTCCCCCAGCACCCCATTCCTCTGGAATTTCACCTGCACTCCCTCTGCCTCAAAGGCATACCAAGTTGTTTGTGTTTGCTTGTCCTCTTCAGGAATGTTCTTAAGAATATGCATGTCAAGCTGTTTGGCGTTGCTGCAGTCCAAGGTATTCAGCATACATTGAGGGCTTTCAGCACAGCAGACCAAGGCCTCAATGAACTCTGATTTGCTGTGAAATGCCTTCCGTGGTACATGATGGCGCACACAATCCAGAAGCAGCTTGGTGTACTTGTGGTAATGGCACACATTTCTTGGTGTGTCTGAGCACCGGAGAACATTGGGGTGTTGCAGCTCTGCAAACTTAGATTTCCCAATAACAGCCTCTGGATTTTCTCCCTTGAAGCATCGATATGCCTCCAGCACCGACATTTTTTGTCCCCCCTCTCTGATGGTCACTACCTCCCTGGTGCCGGCCTGCCTCATTTCTAATATAAAACCCCTTTACCAATTATTGTGTTTTGTCAGAGAGTTCAGTGTTAGTGGTTTTCTTCTTGTTCTTACGAAGCACAATGAGATTGCCAGCTTCTGAAACAACAGCCTTTTTATTTGGACTTGCTGGCAAAGCTTTTAGTCTCCGTTTAACTGCCTTTCCAAGAGGCTGCTTGAACCTAAAAGGCTGAGGATTGGGATGAGTTGGTTGGTGGGGTCTTTAACAATAACATTGCCTCTTTTGACCTAACGCTTTTTTTCTCTGCTTTTGCTCGTTCCATCTCTGCCTCATGCTTTGTTTGTTTGTTTCCTGATTAATCTCCCACCTTGCTTCCTTTTTCAACCCTTTTCTTTGAATGAGTCATCACTTATTTTCCTCTATCTATGTCTTTTGGTGCTCAGCATTTGTTTTAACCATTGCTGAAATTAGATAATAACCTTGTATTATTTTCAGGCCTAATATCATCACATCTCTCTTTACCATCTCTCCATCTCTCTTTACCATTTTACATGTTAGGGTTAAAGGGATACTTTGGGATTTTGGCAATGTTTGGCAATGTCTGTGTGTCCAGTATGAAGGAAGTTAGAGGTAGTTTCACGAGCCAATGCGAACTAGCATTAGCGCAATGCCTGGTGGCATATGGGTATCTGCCCTCCGCATGACTGGTGAAAGTTTTGTATGGATTTTTAAGGCCTTAATTAGGTTTATGAATTTAAGACCTTTATTATGCCATGCTCTGGGTAGCAGAACATCGCATGATTGCAGTTCATATGAGAATGTGAGTACACCCGAAATGGATCACTCACACAGATAGTTCAAGATTGCTTGCTTGCTAACTTAAACACAATAAAGTAGGAAGTAGGAAGTGCATGAACATTAATTATTATAAAATATATTTTGATTTGTTTAACACTTTTTTTTGGTTACTTAAATGATTCCATGTGTTATTTCATAGTTTTGATGTCTTCACTATTATTCTACAATGTAGAACATAGTAAAAAATAAACAAAACCCCTGCAATGAGTAGAGTCCAAATTGTTGACTGGTACTGTACATACCGATCCAGACATGCCACTATGGGTTTTTCATGTACACAAACCAAAAACAGATTTAATGTGTCACTCATGTGTGTATATGAATAGTGTATCAATAGTATTTTTGTCTCTTGGTGTCTTTCCTATATATAACTCTTAATTTAATGTAACATTTTAATTTAATGTAATGTCAGTCTATTACTGTTCTGTATTTTGTCATGAATTTGTACGTTTTATGTCAACCCCAGGAAGAGTAGCTCCTGCATGTTGCGGTAGTTAACGGGGATTCTAATAAATAAAACTATACTCTACTTGCATAAAACCTGTGGTTGGAAACGTGGTTACAAACCAAGCTAAAGTAGCTAGCTGCTGTCAGGTTGGCTAAACACAATGTCAGCGCAGGCTTAAGCCTACACATCCAACTCAATTAGCTGACCATCTGAACTTAAAAACCTTTCTCCATAGCAAAGGTAGGTTAGCTTACCTCACTGTTACTACTCACTACTTCCCTTGTTTGGTTGTTGTTCTTCTTCTTCTTATGTGGTTTTTATATGGAGGTTGGCAACCAACTTTAAGGTGTATCACCGTGACCAACTGGACTGGAGGCTGAACCAGATACAGGCAACGTCTAAATCCTACCCATTATTCTCGTCTCCTTAAGGAAACAAAAAATATATAATTAAATACTACATACTCTGAAGATTTTCTCAGCAGTTCACTTATGCTTGGCTCTTCAACACCATTACTCCTTAAATGTGATAACAATCTCTCCCTTTCCCTCCCATATTGCTGGCACTGAAATAGAAATTGTTCCACTGTCTCCGTCTACCCCTGACAGTGATCCCACCTCAATGTAGTGTTGAGCCTTGTGTGTCTCAGCCTTGTGATTAAACTTTCCTCCATTCTATCTTGACCCGAGACCTCCCTGCCCCACCTTTTCCTGGATCTTATACAAGCATCTACCCTTTCCTTCCCTGTTCAACAACTCTTGACATTTGTTTTTAACCACTTTTCTTATTAGGCCTTTGGCTTCTGCTTTACTGATTGACATTTCCATTCCAAAACTAGGATCTTTGAGATTCTGCTTGGTGAGAACATCCACCTCATTCCCCTCTACTCCCACGTGAACGAGGTACCCAGAGGAACCTCACAAATATCCCCATCTGTCTCAGCCTAAACAGGCACTGCCAAATCTCATACAATACATCCTGCCTGCTCCGTGACACAAAATAATTTAAGCTCATCGGTGCTGCACATGAGTCAGAGCAGATAACTACCTTGTCTGGCCTCACCCCCTCCACTCACTGAGCAGCCAAGAGTATGGCCAGCAACTCCATTGTGTATATGCATAAACGATCTGTCGCTCTTTTTGTCACTGACACCTTAAACTCAGGGACAATAAAAGCTGCACCTGTCTTCCCTGCAGGGTCCTTAGATCCATCAGTGAATATATTCAAGACAGCATAGTACTGAGTTCTGACATGTTCACTTACAATATCTACTGGATCTACTTCTTACTCACCAGCTCTTACCGTCTCAAGCGACCCTAGGTCTATCATTGGCTGACGGCGCAACCAAGGTGGGATAGCAGGAAGAACCACAGAGGGGCTGTTTCCCAAACAGTCCCATTTCTCTCACCATGCTATTACCTATCCACCCAAAACTTGTATTCAGATCTAGTTCATACTTTTAGCACTCTATGAACACATTTTTTGTAGGATGATACACCTTATGTCCTTGAAAATTGATCCAATATGTCGTGGTTAGTTGTTGTCATCTTAGCATTTTTTTTATATATACATATTTTTTAATTCACCTTTATTTAACCAGGTAGGCTAGTTGAGAACAAGTTCTCATTTGCAACTGCGACCTGGCCAAGATAAAGCAAAGCAGTGCGACACAAACAACAACACAGAGTTACACATGGAGTAAACAATAAACAAGCCAATAACACAATAAACAAGTCAATGACACAGTAGAAAAAAGAAAGTCTATATACAGTGTATGCAAAAGGCATGAGGAGGTAGGCAATAAATAGGCCATAGGAGCGAATAATTACAATTTAGCAGATTAACACTGGAGTGATAAATGAGCAGATGATGATGTGCAAGTAGAGATACTGGTGTGCAAAAGAGCAGAAAAGTTAATAAAATAAAAACAGCATGGAGATGAGGTAGGTAGATGGGGTGGGCTATTTACAGATGGACTATGTACAGCTGCAGCGATCGGTTAGCTGCTCAGATAGTTGATGTTTAAAGTTGGTGAGGGAAATAAAAGTCTCCAACTTCAGCGATTTTTGCAATTCGTTCCAGTCACTGGCAGCAGAGAACTGGCATCTCTCCCAACATTACCTGCAGTGCTGCCCCCGGGGAGATCCTTACTGCTCCACATCATATTCTTAGTTTGAGCTTGGATTACATCTAGCTTTTTAAAGATGTTGGAGCTGCTGATCCATATGCTACACTACCATAGTCCAGTGATGACCTTGATACCGTTTTATATATATATATATATATATATATATATATATATATATGTGTGTATATATATATATATATATATATATATATATATATATATATATATATATATATATATATATATATATATATATATATATGTGTATATATATATGTCTATATATATATATATGTCTATATATATACATATATATGTTTCAATGCCATTCTATCCTCCCCCACTCTGTTCTGCCCATTTAATTCGAGCATTAAACCAGATCCCCAGTAACCCAAACACTCCCACCCTCCCCAGATACCTTCTGTACAGCTTCAGGCATATTTTCTCCCCAACCTTCCTTCTAGTAAAAAGATTATAGTAAAAGGTTTTCTCAACTAAGAACTTAAAGCTCCACCTGAGGGACGACTGCTCAACTTCTCTGATCGTTTCTTGAACTCTTCAGGCTGTATGGGGAATCTTTTTCCCTGTCTTCCAAAGCGCCCCGTCATCCGCAAACAATGACCTCCCAGTATCTGTCTCACCTGGGAGAATACATTATCAATCAAAATGGAGAACAGTAAAGGACTAATAACACTTCCCTGGGGAGTACCATTATCTACCTCATAACATTCTGAAAGAGCTTCCCACCCTCACTTGTATTGAGCATACAAAAAGAAAGTCCTTTATCCAGTTAAAAACCCGTCCTCCCAGTTTGATAAGCAGGCCCTCCTACATCATATCTCTACATCGAAGAAAATGGCTACCACCACCTCCTTAATTGCCTGTACCTTCCATATGACTGACTCTAGACACAGTACAGGGTACATCATTCCCCTGCCTTTCCTGAACCTGAACCTTTTGACATTAGGCCTTTGCTTTCCAGGAAGTGCATCAGCCTTTCTGTTATCATCCTTTCCATAAGTTTACAGACATGAGATGTCAACACGATTGGCCTATAACTTGATGGATTAGTAGGGTCTTTGCCTGGTTTCTGTATCGGCACCATGACTACCTGCTTTCAACTATCAGGCAGCTTCCCTTCCTGCCACACCTTTTTGTAAAGGCCCAATATTTTTTCCCATTACAGTGTCACTGAGATGAGCCATCATAATGTAAAACATCTCATCCTTCCCGAGAGATGTTACCCCAGCTTTAGCTATCGCTCTCTTTATCTCATCCAACGTAAAAGGGGCATTCAATGCATCCTCCATCATCTTTCTCTGAACCAGAACCCATGGATGCGCTCCTCCGATCCTCTCTTGCCCACGCTGTCCCTCCTTCATTAGATTATTTGAGCTGTGCACCTTCACAAATACCTGGGCTAACATCTCTGCTTCTCCATGTCTCTCACTGCAGTCTCCTCACTTTTCAGCACAGGGAGATCCCAATCTCGTCTGACCCGACTCATCCTCTTAATTATCCCTCTCCCATAGGTTGGGCGTCATGTAGGGGGCCAAATTATCCCACGTACCTCTCCCTCACTCCTCACCTGCTGCACTTCCACCTGTCTTTTCATCACTGCAGAACCCCCATAAGCCACATTATGGGCACCCACATAGTTAGAGCACTTGAACTGGACCCCATCTCCACATATGCATGTTCTCCTTGACATCTCCTTTTGCCCACATGCCCAAACCTTTGACAGTTATAGCAACGCAATGGTTTTGTAACATCAGCTCACACATAGTAAGTCTATACCCAATCCTAACTTTTCTTGGCAGTACCTGATCCTCAAAGTTTAGTAGCACTGACAGGCTATCAACCTTCTTCCCTTCTCGTGTCATCTGGAGACGCTTTGCAAAAATATAACGGAGCCTCCCTTCATGTGGTCGTTTATTTATTTCATGTTAAAGAGGAACTGAAACGCTAAAACCAGTCAAAAGTGTGGACACCCCTACTCATTCAATGGTTTTTCTTTACTTTTACTATTTTCTAAATTGTAGAATGATACTGAAGACATTAGAACTATTAAATAACACATATGGAATCATGTAGTAAGCAAACAAGTGTTAAACAAATCAAAATATATTTTATATTTGAGATTCTTCAAATTTGCACCCTTTGCCTACATGGCAGCTTTGCACACTCTTGGTATTCTCTCAACCAGTTTCATGAGGTAGTCACCTGTAAGGCATTTCAATTAACAGGTGTCCATTGTTAATTTGTGGAATTTCTTTCCTCCTTAATGCGTTTTAGCCAATCAGTTGTGTTGTGACAAGGTAGGGTGGTATACAGAAGATAGCCCTATTTGGTAAAAGACCAAGTCCATATTATGGCAAGAACAGCTCAAATAAGCAAAGAGAAATGACAGTCCATCATTACTTTAAGACATGAAGGTCAATCAATCCGGAAAATGTCAAGAACTTGGAAAGTTTATTCAAGTGCAGTCGCAAAAACCATCAAGCGCTATGATGAAACTGGCTCTCATGAGGACCGCTACAGGAAAGGTCCCAGAGTTACCTCTGCTGCAGAGGATAAGTTCATTAGAATTACCAGCCTCAGAAATTTGTCAAAGAAGGAGAGCTATGGAGTGCTGCATCAGATGACCTGGCCTCCACAATCACCCGACTTCAACCCAAATGAGATGGTTTGGGATGAGTTGGACTGCAGAGTTAAGGGAAAGCATTCAACAAGTGCTCCGCATATGTGGGAACTCATTCAAGACTGTTGGAAAAGCATTCCAGGTGAAACTGGTTGAGAGAATGCCAAGAGTGTGCAAAGCTGTCATGAAGGCAGAGGTTGGCTTCTTTGAAGAATCTCAAATATAAAACATATTTTGATCACTTTTTGCTTACTATATGATTCCATGTGTGTTACTTCATAGTTTTGATGTCTTCACTATTAATCCACAAGTCTTTGCCTATCCAATATACAGTGTAACATTTGGTCCGATTGAACTTCCTAAGGCTTCCACTAGATGGCACCATGCAATTTCACTGGCTGTTGTTGAGGTGGGACGCTAGCATCCCGAATATCCCAGAGAGGTTAACCTCTCTAGGATATGTGGGAAACTGCAGGGTGCCAAATTCAAAACAACAGAAATCCCATAATTAAAATTCCTCTACATGTATTTTACACCATTTTAAAGATACACTTGTTGTAAATCCAGCCACAGTGTCCGATTTCAAAAAGGCTTTACGTTGAAAGCAATCCAAACGATTATGTTAGGTCAGAGCCAAGTCACAGAAAAACACAGCCATTTTTCCAGCCAAAGAGAGGAGTCACAAAAAGCTGAAATATAGATAAAATGAATCACTAACCTTTGATGATCTTCATCAGATGACACTCATAGGGCTAGGAGTTTACATTGGCGCATTGGCGCGTTATGTTCAGTAGTTCCAAAACATCCAGTGATTTTGACCGCTATGTCAGATTTCAAAAAAACTTTACGGAAAAAGCAAACCATGCAATAATACGGCGCTCAGACGACAAATCAACCCAAAGAGATATCCGCCATGTTGGAGTCAACAGAAGTCAGAAATAGCATTATAAATATTCACTTACCTTTGATGATCTTCATCAGAATGCACTCCCAGGAATCCCAGTTCCACAATAAATGTTTGTTTTGTTGGATAATGTCCATCCTTTATGTCCAAATTCCTCCTTGTTGTTCGCGCGTTCAGTACACAATCTAAACTCACGACGCGCAGGCAAGTCCAGGCAAAAGTTCAGACGAAAAGTCATATTACAATCCGTAGAAACATGTCAAACGAAGTATAGAATCAATCTTTAGGATGTTTTTAACATAAATCTTCAATAATGTTCCAACCGGAGAATTCCTTTGTCTTCAGAAATGCAATGGAACTCAAGCTAACTCTCACATGAACGCGCATGGTCAGCGCATGGTCAGCTCATGGCAGACCTTACTCAATCCCCTCTCATTCGCCCCCACTTCACAGTAGAAGCATCAAACAAGGTTCTAAAGACTGTTGACATCTAGTGGAAGCCTTAGGAAGTGCAACATGACCCCATTTCTACTGTATCTTGGATAATCGAAGAGTTGAAAAACTAAAAACCTCAGATTTCCCACTTCCTGGTGGGTTTTTTCTCAGGTTTTTGCCTGCCATATGAGTTCTGTTATACTCACAGACATCATTCAAACTGTTTTAGAAACTTCATAGTGTTTTCCAACTACATCTACTAATAATATGCATATCCTAGCATTTGTGCCTGAGTAGCAGGCAGTTTACTCTGGGCACGCTTTTCATCTGGACGTGAAAATACAGCCCTCTACCCCAAAGAAGTTAAGGAGAAATATATCTTTAATTCCATGTATAACACTTGTATTTTCATCAACATTTATGATGAGTATTTCTGTAAATTGATGTGGCTCTCTGCAAAATCCCCGGATATTTTGGAAGCAAAACATTACTGAACATAACGCTCCAATGTAAACTGAGATTTTTGGATATAAATATGAACTTTACCGAACAAAACATACATGTATTGTGTAACATGAAGTCCTATGAGTGTTATCTGATGAAGATAATCATAGGTTAGTGATTCATTTTATCTCTATTTGTGCTTTTTAATATGCATATATTAGCATCTGGGACAGAGTAGGAGGCAGTTTACTCTGGGCACGCTATTCATCCAAAGTGAAAATGCTGCCCCCTATCCCTAAAAAGTTAATGAATGAACACCGAACAAACCAACAAAATGAACAAACGAAACGCTATACAAAATAGTGCTGACAGGCAACTACACATAGTCAAGATCCCACAAACACAAATGAGGAAATGGCTACCTAAATATGATCCTCAATCAGAGACAACGATAAACAGCTGCCTTTGATTGGGAACCATATCAGGCCACCATAGAAATACAAAAACACCTAGATGACCCACCCAAGTCACTATCACGCCCCAACCCACACAGAGAAAAAACAGCTTACTATGGTCAGGGCGTGACAAGAGTAGAAACCATTCCTTTACAGAAACACAGCATTAACATAACAGAAATGTCTTAATATTTGTTAAGTATATAATTGTTAATCATTAATATCAAGCAAATCAGGTAAATATATAATTTTCTCTCACAAGACCGACCCATCGAAGCTGTTTCTGTTCATCAACTGGCATATGCTTTTAAACCTGTTCGACATGGTCCCCTAGCAGTACTTTCAGTACCTTTTTTAGCAAGAGAACGTATTTGTAAAAGAAATTACACCACAGGCTGAACAATAGAGAGCAGTGCACTTGTGGTAACTTTACTGCGATGGCCACGGTCAGAGTCGATCTTTTGCAAAAAAGTAGCCCTACACGACCTGGGTGTCGGTGGTGGACCAGGACAACAACCTTGTATAGTTAACCACAGGCTCTTCACCATGCTCTGTGAAGAGCGAGAACTTTTTGAAGGTGGCCTGTTTATCCCTGAAGGATGTACAGGCAGAAAGTTTGGAGAGCCATGTAAACAGCAGGTACCGTAACATTACTAGGCATTGTTTACATTTTAGAAGAGCTAGCTAGCTAGTAAGGAAGGAAGTAAGGAACTAGCTAGCTAGCTAGTAGTGCATTGGCACTGCACTGTTTGATCATATTGATGTGAATTGGGTGAAAGTGGAGATGTCATAAATGTCAATGAATGTAAACAAAACCTTTATCAGAGGCAGTGCATTTGTTTGCTAGGAAAGCTAGCGAGCTGAATAGTCGTCCCACAAGTTGCCAAGACAGTTAGTTAGCTAGTTGTTTACAACCACTCTACAGTCTGTTGCTGGCTACTGTAAGGATAGGTGCATTTGTTGACATTTTACAGATTGTGACGTGATACACTTTCAATGCCTATTATTATCAGGCTACCTACCTTGCATCCATTCCAAGATCACACACAATCTGATCATCTGTAATTAGCTATTTTCTGATTACAATCATGAGCATTATATTGTAAGGACCTCATGAATTTATTACAATAAGGTTGTCATAACAATCTATATGCATGTTTCAGGCTTTACAGATTGACTGCCTATAGGCAATTCACCCTGTGGGCAAGAGGACACTTGGGGAAGAGGAACAGAGTGCCTATACCTGCCTGTGCTGTCCATGCAATCTGGTTGCAGTTCCCCTAAGAGGAGTCCTATGGATTTGAATACGATTGTTTTGATGGGAAAATTTTAAGTGTTTATACAGCCTACTTTACATTTAGTTATTTATCCTTTATCTATTTTATGCAGCCTACTGTAGAGCATTGTGTAACAAATCATGAAATGGCTATTACATTTGAATTTCTCCATGCTAAATATCTTTATATAATTAAATTTATACCACCACCGCCACCAAATTGTTCCCTGTAGTGTATATATGAAACACTGCCTCTCTCGAGCTGTTCTAGGTATGATGTCACTCCTTGCACAGTGTGCCCATGAGCTCCTGGTACATGTATTCTAGTTGGGTGTACACTGTGAAATAAAAACTGAGAGAAAATATAACTAAGAAAACAACATTGTTTATCTGTGGATCACTGAAATCTTATCGCGTGATAGTTTAGTTCAGTCAATTGTATCTTGCCACACAAGCACATGACATAAAGCATAGGCCAACAAGAGTGTGACATGGTTTGGGGAATCCAAGGTCCAGTCGGTCAATTGAGTTTTAAAGTTAAAATATCTTTATTATATATAGAGCACAGAAAACACATGTGTTTGGATATAGTGCCTTTGTCAGTGTGTAAGTTATGATGGAAAATAATAAAAGACCTGTGGTTAGGTGTGGTCTCAGAAAGGTGAGGTTATCCTAGGTAACCACTGGGTGTAGCTAATGGGTTACCTTTCCTATGGGTATTTATTAAGATCCCCATTAGCCGCTGAAAATTGCAGCAGCTACTCTTTCTGGAGTCCACATGAAGCTTGACATTATATATAGTACAGAAGAACATTATTAGTTTAGGCCTGAACTACAGTGAATTCGAAAAGTATTCAGACCCCTTGACTTTTCCCACATTTTCTTATGTTACAGCTTTATTCTAAAATTGATTACATCGTTTTTCCCCCCTCATCAATCTTAACACAATATTCCATAATGACAAGGCAAAAAAACTGTAATTACATTTACATAAGTATTCAGACCCTTTAATCAGTACTTTGTTGAAATACTTTTGGCAGCGATTACAGCCTCGAGTCTTCTTGGGTATGACGCCACAAGCTTGGCGCACCTGTATTTGGGGAGTTTCTCCCATTCTTCTCTGCAGATCCTCTCAAGCTCTGTCAGGTTGGATGGGGAGTGTCGCTGCACAGCTATTTTCAGGTCTCTCCAGAGATGTTCGATCAGGTTCAAGTTTGGGCTCTGGCTGGGCCACTCAAGGACATTCAGAGCACTGTCCCAAAGCCACTCCTGAGTCGTCTTGGCTGTGTGCTTAGGATCGTTGTCCTGTTGGAAGGTAAACCTTCGCCCCAGTCTGAAGTCCTGAGCGCTCTGGAGCAGGTTTTCTCTCTCTGTTCTTTGCTCCGTTCATCTTTCTCTCGATCCTGACTAGTGTCGCAGTCCCTGCAGCTGAAAAACATCCACACAGCATGATGCTGCCACCACCATGCTTCACCGTAGGGATGGTGCCAGGTTTCTTCCAGATATAACGTTTGGCAGTCAGGCCAAAATGTTCAATATTTTTTTATTTTTTTAAATATTTTTTTTAGGGGTGGATCAGCTTAATATTGCGGAAAGATTGTTGCTTCCATCATTGTAATTGTCTGCATCATTTCCAATCCGCCATATCTTTTTTTGGTAAATATATACATACACGTACATACACATATACACATATATACATCCACATACCTATATAAATATACATACTATTTTTTAGAATATACCTTTATTATTCCCCGCAAACCCTACCACCCTTCCCCCAATTGGAGTAAACTAATAAACAATAACACTTAGGCTTCTACCTTCAGTTTATACATATTATACACATTTTATAGAGTATCTATTTTACAATAGTTATAATTTGTTTGTTTTGAGTTCTTCCTCTATTTCTGATGTCCGTCCAGTTTGATTTCCCTTTTGTAACTGCTATTTCACCAAATTTCAAAACCTATATACATTTTACAAATAGTTTAATCTTGGTTTCATCAGACCAGAGAATCTCGTATCTCATGGTCTGAGAGTAATTTGGGTGCCTTTTGGCAAACTCCAAGCAGGCTGTCACGTGCCTTTTACTGCGGAGTGGCTTCCATCTGGCCACTCTACCATAAAGGCCTAATTGGTGGAGTTCTACGGAGATGGTTGTCCTTCTGGAAGGTTCTCCCATTTCCACAGAGGAACTCTGGAGCTCTGTCAGAGTGACCATCGGGTTCTTGGTCACTTCACTTGCTCAATTTGGCCAGGCGGCCAGCTCTAGGAAGAGTCTTGGTGGTTCCGAACTTCTTACATTTAAGAATGATGGAGGCCACTGTGTTCTTGGGGACCTTCAATACTGCAGCAATGTTTTGGTACCCTTCCCCAAATCTGTGCCTCGACACAATCCTGTCTCGGAACTCTACGGACAATTCCTTCGACCTCAAGGCTTGGTTTTTAGCTGTGACATGCACTGTCAACTTTGGGACCTTATATAGACAGGTGTGTGCCTTTCCAAATCATGTCCAATCAATTGAATTTAGCACAGATGGACTCCAATCAAGTTGTAGAAACATCTCAAGGATGATCAATGGAAACAGGATGCACCTGAGCTCAATTTCAAGTCTCGTAGTATAGGGTCTGAATACTTATGTAAATTAAGTATGTTTTATATTTTTTATAAATTTGCAAACATTTCAAAAAAACTGTTTTAGCTTTATCATTATGTGTGTAGATTGATGAGTATATTTTTTATTTAATACATTTTAGAATAAGACTAACATAACAGAATTTGGAAAAAGGGATAGGGTCAGAATACTTTCTGAATGCACTGTAACTCATGCAGCGCGACACATCTCCTTTTCAGAGAGTTGATCGGGCTGTTGATTGTGGCCTTTGGAATGTTGTCCCACTCTTCTTCAATGGCTGTGCGAAGTTGCTGTTTATTTTGGTGGGAACTGGAACACTCTGTCGTACACGTCGATCAAGAGCATTTGAAACATGATCAATGGGTGACATGTCTGGTGAGTATGCAGACCATGGAAGAACAGGGCCATTTTCAGCCTCCAGGAATTGTGTACAGATCGTTGCGACATGGGGCCATGCATTATCATGCTGAAACATGAGGTGAAGGCGGTGGATGAATGGCACGACAATGGGCCTCAAGACCTCGTCATGGTATCTCTGTGCATTCACATTTCCCTCGATAAAATGCAATTGTGTTCCTTGTCCGTAGCTTATGTCTGCCCATACCATTGCTCCAACACCACCATGGGGCACTCTGTTCACACTTTTGACATCAGCAAACCACTCGCCCATATGATGCCATACACGCTGCCATCTGTCCGGTACAGCTGAAACCGGGATTCATCCATGAAGAGCATACTTCTCCAGCGTGCCAGTGGCCATCGAAGGTGAGCACTTGCCCACTGAAGTCGGTTACGACGCCGAACTGCAGTGAGGTCAAGACCCTGGTGAGGATGATGAGCGTGCAGATGAGCTTCCCTGAGATGGTTTCTGACAGTTTGTGCAGAAATTCTTCGGTTGTGCAAACCTACAGTTTCATCAGCTGTCCGGGTGGCCTTTTATTGTCCCCAGAACAAGGTGCACCTGTGTAATGATCATGCTGTTTAATCAGCTTCTTGATATGCCACATGTCAGGTGGATGGATTATCTTGGCAAAGGATACATGTTTGTGCTTATACATTTTTTAAATTATATATTTTATTTCAGCTCATGGGACATGTTGCGTTTATATTTTTGTTCAGTCTATTTTGGGACCTCGGTATCATTAAAAGAGTGTAAACACACTCTCGCTTCGATGTCTGTCTTTCATCAAGTGTTGAGCCTAATTGAGACCCATGGGAGGTAGATGGCTTGGTGACAAGAGGAACTTCTGATGCAGCACTGGAGGCAACCAGTAAACAAGAACAGTGCAATAAGATGTTGTTATTCCACCTGATTACTTCTTGTATCTGATGGTAAAATTGCCCCATCATCTTTCTATTGGAAATTGTGTCACATATATTTGATCAATGCATAAGGTTCAGAAAGGAGGTTATTCTCCGTAAACCACTCAATATAAACCCATCCAAAACTGTCAGGGTAATACGTTAGTATTTTTGAGTAAGTCTAGATAAAATCCTCTTAGATGTAAAGTCACCTGTTTAGGGGACCAGCGTGGTTCTGGTACCGGCTACAACAGTAATTTCCGCTTGTAAATTGATCTGTGGACACCATAGATCGAAATGGCTTGCATTGAGCGATAGCCCTGGTTCCCATGGACACAGAGTATATTCTGAGTCTGTGTGACGTAGGATGTGAAATCTGAAACCACTTGAAGCTGGGACGTCCCTCCTACCATTTGTTTTGCTCTTCTGACTGTCCATCAACTCCTGGCTGAATCCTACATCACAGCCATTGACAAAGCAAATGCCTGGAAATGAGTGGTTTCTTCACGGTAGTACATTCAGAGGTCAATTTATAGCTATTCTATCTAAAATAATTCAAAGATTTTAAACAAAAAAACACTTTGTCATAGACGGACAAGATTAATAGGACACTGTGAGATGAAAGGTGAGTTTCTAATGAGTTCAGGATGCCAAGATAAAGCTCTGTGAGACATTTCACAGCAATGGGGGGAGATGTTTTGATCAAGAGAACTTTTTGAAAATATGCACATTTTCTCTAACACTAAATATACAAATATGTATTTTTCAATTATAAAAAAGGTGAAATCTTATAGTTACTCATTTTATAATTTGTTTAGGCTATATTTTGACAGTACATGTCATTTCAAGCCGTATTCAGTTTTGTTGAATAGGAAATGCATCACATAAAATATTTCATAGTTCCATATTTTTATCATATTTGTAGTGTACTTGAGCTTGTGTCCTCAAAAGTGACTACCCCTCAGCAATTTCTAGCTTTTTTTTACCAGAAAGGTGACATTTTAACTTTTGAGTATGCAGCATTACTAGTTATTCTTTCTGGCCCCCTCATGATAAATAATTACTTTTGGGGATTACATAGATGACATTTTCAATTACCTTTAGTTGCATACAGCTGGATAAAACAAAACAGACTCTGAACAACTTTTGCAGGAAGAGGTGTATGCATCTTCGTGGCTCAAAACATGATCTCTGAAGTCACTTTTTAAGTGACTTTTTATTCTAGGACAGTACCCAAGAGTAAATGAAGGCCATCCCGTTCATTCTAAAAATATACCTGGTGGCTCTAGGCAGAAACGTTTTTTTTTAGAGGAGATAGAATGTATGTTATTAAGACAAGAACACTCTGAGGAACACATTATGACACGCAGTGAGTCTGATCATTTTTTATGACTTGCATTGGCATCCTGAAGTTCAACCAAAGGAATATGTCCACAGTCTGTCATAGTCATTCAAACTCTGAAATAATTAATAATAATTAGCAGTATAGAACAATTAAGTGGAGGTATGAAAAGTTCATACATGTATATTGCATGTAAACATGTATACAAATCACAAGGCTGAGGGTCAGAGATATTGTGTATACAGTATGAAAACTTTAAAGAGAGAAAATACAACTTTTTTGGAAACAGTGCTTCTGAATATAACAGATTGAGTATAATATACCAGGGAGTGTTATGATAGACAGTGAATCCAAAACCAGTCTCCTCCACCATATTCACAGATGTCCCAAAGCTGAGGTAGTGAAAATGATCGAGGTGGTAGGGTCTAATTAGACCATACAATAGCCATTTCAATGGATCCTACAGATGTTCTGCCTCTAGGGTGAAGTGCTATCCTAACATGCACTGCGATATGTTAGGAGTTTGTGCAATTTGAAAAAAAATAACGGAAGTGCGTGCCTAAATGCAACATACAAAAATGTCTGTTTTTACTGATTTACAGTTCATGTAAGGAATTCAGTCAATTGAAATAATTTAAATAGGCCCTAATCTATGGATTTCATATGACTGGGCAGGGGCGCAGGCATGGGTGGGCCTGGGAGGGTGTGCAAAACTGTCATCAAGGCAGGTCTACTAAGAAGAATCTAAAATATTTCTGTAACACTTTTTTGGTTACTACATGATTCCATATGCGTTATTTCTTTGTTTTTTATGTCATCACTATTATTCTACAATGTAGAAAATAGTAAACATAAAGAAAAACCCTTGAATGAGTAGGTGTGTCCAAACTTTTGACTGGTACTATATATATGAGCCAGTTTTATCATAGCGCTTGATGGTTTTTGCGACTGCACTTGAAGAAACTTTCAAAGTTGTTGACATTTTCAGGATTGACTGACCTTCATGTCTTAAAGTCATGACAGACTGTCATTTCGCTTTGCTTATTTGAGCTGTTCTTGCCATCATACAGACTTGGTATTTTACCAAATAGGGCTATCTTCTGTATACCACCCCTACCTTGTCGCAACACAACTGATTGGATCAAATGCATTAAGAAGGAAAGTTTTAACAAGGCACACCTGTTAATTGAAAAGCATTCCAGGTGACTCCTCATGAAGTTGGTAGAGAGAATGCCAAGAGTGTGCAAAGCTGCCAAGGCAAAGGGTGGCTACCCTGAATAATCTCAAATATAAAATAAGTTTTGATTTGTTTAACACTTTTTTTTGGTGACTACATGATTCCATATGTTTTATTTCAAAGTTTTGATGTCTTCACTATTGTTCAACAAGTTAGAAAATAGTAAAAATAAAGAAAAACCCTGGAATGAGTAGGTGTGTCCAAACTTTTGACTGGTACTGTGTATGTATTGTATGTATTGTATGTATGTATGTATGTATGTATGTATGTATGTATGTATGTATGTATGTATGTATGTATGTATGTATGTATGTATGTATGTATGTATGTACAGTTGAAGTCGGAAGTTTACATACACCTTAGCCAAATACATTTAAACTAAGTTTTTCACAATTCCTGACATTTAATCCTAGTAAAAATGCCCTGTCTTAGGTCAGTTAGCATAACCACTTTATTTTAAGAATGTGAAATGTCAGATTAATAGTAGAGAGAATGATTTATTTCAGCTTTTATTTCTTTCATCACATTCCCAGTTGGTCAGAAGTTTACATACACTCAATTAGTATTTGGTAGCATTGCCTTTGAATTGTTTAACTTGGGTCAAACGTTTTGGGTAGCCTTCCGCAAGCTTCCCACAATAAGTTGGGTGAATTTTGGCCCATTCCTCCTGACAGAGCTGGTATAACTGAGTCAGGTTTGTAGGCCTCTTTGCTCACACACTCTTTTTCAGTTCTGCCCACAAATGTTCTATAGGTTTGAAGTCAGGGCTTTGTGATGGCCAGTCCAATACCTTGACTTTGTTGTCCTTGAGCCATTTTGCCACAACTTTGGAAGTATGCTTGGGGTCATTGTCCATTTGGAAGACCCATTTGCGAACAAGCTTTAACTTCCTGAATGATGTCTTGAGATGATGCTTCAATATATCCACATAATTTTCCTTCCTCATAATAACATCTACTTTGTGAAGTGTACCAGTCCCTCCTGCAGCAAAGCACCCCCACAATATGATGCTGCCACCCCCGTGCTTCACGGTTGGGATGGGGTTCTTCGGCTTGCAAGCCTCCCCCTTTTTCCTCCAAACATAATGATGGTCATTATGGCCAAACAGTTCTATTTTTGTTTCATCGGACCAAAAAGTACGATCTTTGTCCCCATGTGCAGTTGCAAACCGTAGTCTGGCTTTTTTATGGCAGTTTTGGAGCAGTGGCTTCTTCCTTGCTGAGCGGCCTTTCAGGTTATGTCGATATAGGACTAATTTTACTGTGGATATAGATACTTTTGTACCTGTTTCCTCCAGCATCTTCACAAGGTCCTTTGCTGTTGTTCTGGGATTGATTTGCACTTTTTGCACCAAGGTACGTTCATCTCTAGGAGACAGAAGGTGTCTCCTTCCTGAGCGGTATGACGCCTGCGTGGTCCCACGGTGTTTATACTTGCATACTATTGTTTGTACAGATGAACGTGGTACCTTCAGGCGTTTGGAAATTGCTCCCAAGGATGAACCAGACTTGTGGAGGTCTACAATTATTTTTCTGAGGTCTTGGCTGACTTTTTTTTATGACAAGCAAAGAGGTACACCTCCAACCTCCACAGGTACACCTCCAATTGACTCAAATTATGTCTATTAGCTTATCAGAAGCTTCTAAAGCATGACATCAATTTCTGGAATTTTCCAAGCTATTTAAAGGTACAGTCAATTTTGTAACTTCTGACCCACTGGAATAGTGATACAGTGAATTATAAGTGAAATAATCTGTCTGTAAACAATTGTTGGCAAAATTACTTGTGTCATGCACAACGTAGATGTCCTAACCGACTTGCCAAAACTATAGTTTGTTAACAAGAAATTTGTGGAGTGCATGAAAAACGAGTTTTAATGACAACCTAAGTGTATGTAAACTTCCGACTTCAACTGTAGGTGGTTCCTTTCTCGGGAACACTATAGATATCATAAGAATCAAGAATCAAGTACATATCACATCTAATTGAAAGATACACCCTTATCAAAATTAACTTCATAAATGTATATTGTCAGCTCACTTTTTTTATACTAAAAGCAAAGAAAATACTTGTAACAGTGGGGTACGGAATTATTGACACTCTTGATAAATATGAGCATTAATGACTGTTTAAAATAAATACATTCAAACATTCTTTTTTTCAAATATAAGTTGTATTGTATGCAAAATAAAAGGGAAATTATATTATTTTATACTAATAAAATTACTCAGAGAAAGATACTTTGTTAAAGAAGTAAAGATTCTTATAAAGTAGTGTAGGACCCTACTCAATAATTTAGGACCCTACTTTGTGTTTTGTAAGGATACCGATTGTATTCTCTGCAATCATGCTGTTTAAAATGAATGGCCATTACATCCCGATGCTACCTTGAACCTGCCACAGGATATGGCAAATATTCCAACAACTACACCGAACACAAATATAAACTCAATATGTGAAATGTTTGGTCCCATGTTTCATGAGCTGAAATAAATGATCCCAGAAATGTTCTATACGCTTATTTCTCTCAAATTTTGTGCACAAATTTGTTTACATCACTTTTAGTGAGCATTTCCCCTTTGTAATTGTAACGGAATTCCTCCTCCTCTTCATCCGAAAAGGAGGAGTAGTGATTCGACCAAAATGCAGCGGGTTGTGAATACATAATGATTTATTAAAGCAAACTACGAAACACGAAAACAAACACTTGGAAGGATTACAAAATAACAAAACAACGTAGACTGACCTGAACGTAAGAACTTACATGTAACACGAAGAACGCACGAACAGGGAAAACAGACTACACAAAAACCGAACGAACAAACATACCGAAACAGTCCCGTGTGGCGCAACATACACAGACACGGAAGACAACCACCCACAAACAAACAGTGTGAAAACACCTACCTTAATATGATTCTCAATCAGAGGAGATGAAAACCACCTGCCTCTAATTGAGAACCATATCAGGTACCCAAAACCAACATAGAAACAGAAAACATAGACTGCCCACCCAAAACTCACGCCCTGACCAATAAACACATACCAAACAACAGAAAACAGGTCAGGAACGTGACAGAACCCCCCCCCAAGGTGCGAACTCCGGGCGCACCCCTACAACTCAAGGGGAGGGTCTGGGTGGGCATCTGTCCGCGGTGGCGGCTCCGGCGGTGGACGAGGACACCACTCCACCACTGTCTTTGTCCCCCTCCTTAGCGTCCTTTGAGTGGCGACCCTCGCCCCCGACCATGGTCCAGGAACCTTCACCAACGCTCCTCTAAAATAGAGGAGACAACTCAGGACAAAGAGGTAGCTCAGGACAAAGAGGTAGCTCAGGACAGAGAGGTAGCTCAGGACAGAGAGGTAGCTTAGGACAGAGGGACAACTCTGTACTAATGGCAGCTCCGGACTGAGTGGCAGCTCCGGACTGAGTGGCAGCTCCGGACTGGGTGGCAGCTCCGGACTGGGTGGCAGCTCCGGACTGGGTGGCAGCTCATGACTGGGTGGCAGCTCATGACTGGGTGGCAGCTCATGACTGGGTGGCAGCTCATGACTGGGTGGCAGCTCATGACTGAGTGGCAGCTCATGACTGAGTGGCAGCTCATGACTGGAGGGCAGCTCATGACTGGAGGGCAGCTCATGACTGGAGGGCAGCTCATGACTGGAGGGCAGCTCATGACTGTAGGGCAGCTCATGACTGAAGGGCAGCTCATGACTGAAGGGCAGCTCATGACTGAAGGGCAGCTCATGACTGTAGGGCAGCTCATGACTGTAGGGCAGCTCTGGCAGCTCCTGACTGGCTGGCGGCTCTGGCAGCTCCTGACTGGCTGGCGGCTCTGGCAGCTCCTGACTGGCTGGCGGCTCTGGCAGCTCCTGACTGACGGACGGCTCTGGCAGCTCCTGACTGACGGACGGCTCTGGCAGCTCCTGACTGACGGACGGCTCTAGCGGCTCCTGACTGACGGACGGCTCTAGCGGCTCCTGACTGACGGACGGCTCTAATGGCTCGGGACAGACGGGCGGCTCTAATGGCTCGGGACAGACGGGCGGCTCTAATGGCTCGTGGCAGACGGATGGCTCAGAAGGCGCTGGGCAGACGGATGGCTCAGAAGGCGCTGGGCAGACGGATGGCTCAGAAGGCGCTGGGCAGACGGATGGCTCAGAAGGCGCTGGGCAGACAGATGGCTCAGACGGCGCTGGGCAGACAGATGGCTCAGACGGCGCTGGGCAGACGGATGGCTCAGATGGCACTGGGCAGACGGATGGCTCAGACGGAGCTGGGCAGACAGGCAGTGCAGAAGGCGTTGGGCAGACGGCCGACTCTGACCCGCTGAGGCGCACAGTAGGCCTGGTGCATGGTGCCGGAACTGGTGGTACCGGACTGGAGACACGCACCTCAAGGCTAGTGCGGGGAGCAGGAACAGGGAACACTGGACTCTCGATGCGCACTATAGGCCTGGTGCGTGGTACCGGAACTGGAGGTACCGGGCTGAGGGCACGCACCTCAGGGCGAGTGCGGGGAGAAGGAACAGTGCGTACAGGGCTCTGGAGACGCACAGGAGGCTTGCTGCGTGGTGCCGAAACTGGAGGCACTGGGCTGGAGACACGCACCACAGGGAGAGTGCGTGGAGGAGGAACAGTGCGTACAGGGCTCTGAGGACGCCCATGAGGCTTGGTGCGTGGTGCAGGCACTGGTGGTACTGAGCTGGGGCGGGAAGGTGGCGCCGGATATACCGGACCGTGTAGGCGTACTGGCTCCCTTGAGCACTGAACCTGCCCAACCTTACCTGGTTGTATGCTCCCCGTCGCCTGACCAGTGCGGGGAGGTGGAATAACCCGCACCGGGCTATGTAGGCAAACCGGGGACACCATGCGTAAGGCTGGTGCCATGTAAGCCGGCCCAAGGAGACGTACTGGTGGCCAGATATGTAGAGCCGGCTTCATGGCACTTGGCTCAATGCTCAATCTAGCCCTACCAGTGCGGGGAGGTGGAATAACCCGCACCGGGCTATGAACACGTACAGGAGACACCATGCGCTGTACTGCGTAACACGGTGTCTGCCCGTACTCTCGCTCTCCACGGTAAGCCCGGGAAGTTGGCGCAGGTCTCCTACCTGACTTCGCCACACTACCCTTTAGCCCCCCCCCAATAAATTTTTGGGTTGTACTTGCGGGCTTCCAGCCTTGCTTCCGTGCTGCCTCCTCATATCGTCGCCTCTCCGCTTTAGATGCCTCCAGCTCCGCCTTGGGACGGCGACACTCCTCTGGCTCTGCCCAGGGTCCTTCTCTGTCCAGAATCTCTTCCCATGTCCAATCCTCCTTGACCCACTGCTGCTGTCGTTGCTGTCCGTTAACCCGCTGCTTGATCTGGGTTTGGTGGGTGGTTCTGTAACGGAATTCCTCCTCCTCTTCATCCGAAAAGGAGGAGTAGTGATTCGACCAAAATGCAGCGGGTTGTGAATACATAATGATTTATTAAAGCAAACTACGAAACACGAAAACAAACACTTGGAAGGATTACAAAATAACAAAACAACGTAGACTGACCTGAACGTAAGAACTTACATGTAACACGAAGAACGCACGAACAGGGAAAACAGACTACACAAAAACCGAACGAACAAACATACCGAAACAGTCCCGTGTGGCGCAACATACACAGACACGGAAGACAACCACCCACAAACAAACAGTGTGAAAACACCTACCTTAATATGATTCTCAATCAGAGGAGATGAAAACCACCTGCCTCTAATTGAGAACCATATCAGGTACCCAAAACCAACATAGAAACAGAAAACATAGACTGCCCACCCAAAACTCACGCCCTGACCAATAAACACATACCAAACAACAGAAAACAGGTCAGGAACGTAACAGTAATGTCTCAAGTTTTGAAGGATTGTGCAATTTGCATGCTGACTGCAGGAATGTCCACCAGAGCTGTTGCCAGAGAATTGAATGTTAATTTCTCTACCATAAGCCGTCTCCAGCATCGTTTTAGAGAATTTGGCAGTTCATCCAACCGGCCTCACATCCACAGACCATATGTGCCGCGTCAGGTGGGCAAGCGGTTTGCTGATGTAATCAATTTGTACAGTGTGCCCCATTGTGGCGTTATGGTATAGGCAGACACAAGCTACGGACAATGAATACAATTTGCATTTTATCGATGGCAATTTGAATGCACAGAGATACCTTGACAAGATCCTGAGGCCCATTGTCATGCCATTCATTCGCCGCCATCACCTCATGTTTCAGCATGATAACGCATAGCCTCATATCGCAAGGATCTGTACACAATTCCTGGAAGCTGAAAATGTCTCAGTTCTACCATGGCCTGCATACTCACCAGACACGCCACCCTTTGGGCATGTTTGGGATACTGTGGATCGACATGTACGACAGCGTGTTCCAGTTCCCACCAATATCCAGTAACTTCGCACAGCCATTGAAGAGGAGTGAAACATAATTCCACAGGTCACAATCAACAGCGTGATCAACTCTATACGAGGCATTAGGCAAATGGTAGTCACACCAGATACTGACTGGTTTTCGGGATTCGCGCTCCTACCTTTTTTTTAAGGTATCTGTGACCAATAGATGCATATCTGGAATCCCAGTCATGTGAAATCCATAGATTAGAGAGGTTTACATGGTTATCAAAACGTCACAACAGGGTAAGCCTGCACAAGGCACTAAAAAACAGAACAAAACAGGTTTTAAAATGGGTTCTGAAAGGCAGCCACGTGGAGTGTTGGTCAAGCAAACTCGAGTAGGGTCTTAACCTTCATGGTACATGGTGGGTGTTATGTCATGCATGGCTTAGCACATCAGCAATAAACATGAACCAATCTAACATTAGCTAGCAATCTAGAGTTCTATACGCTTAGAGTTCTGGGCCTGGTAATATCTCTCTAGGAGCTGATTCCTCATTAGTATTGTGAAATAATTGTAATGTTAAGGAAATATTTTAATGGAAAAAGCTGATCTGAAAGCAGTGCTCCCTTTCATCGGATCCTTTCAGTATCAACACATGCTCCAATGACACACTTAGCCATCATTCCCTGTGTGGGGTTTTGGGAAATGCATGTTACATCTTCAGCCATTATAGGAAAGATGCATTGTTAAAACACTCGTAAGCCTGAGTTCTATCGCTTCGGGAAACCGGGTCCAGTGTTTGCCTTCAAATGCCCCAGAAGAGTTATGGCATCAAAATATATACCATGTAGTTGTTGGACAAGCTTGCTCACCACCAACAAAAAAGAACTCCCATTTCACAACATGATCAACTTAAATGTGTTGCTACTTAAATGTGTTGCTTTCTCCAATTTAAACATGGTGTTTATTGTCTGTATTGTACAAGACAAAACAGCAACTTTAAACAATTTATAATATCTACATTTTTTAAATTCTTAAATAAAATAGCTGCCTAAAACTCAGAAGTTTTCTCAATCTGTATACCTTTCTCGTATTCCCATCCTCTTGGGATGAGCCCAACCAAAACAAAACTCATCTCCAATATGGCAAAATGTGCAGTCAAAACAAAATGTGTGCCAGGGCTACACACTGGCTAAACACAAAACCTTTTGACTGCCCACCCTTGAAAGACAATCATCAACCAAGTTGTCCTTACCACGGACATGTCTGATTTCAAGGGGAAACTCCTGCAATATGAGACTCCAGTGAAAGATTCTGTTCTATTTCTGTTGATCGATGATTGTTTTTAGTCTGGGACATCTCGCACCCCCACTGAAAGTGCGGCTTAGGGCCGTTTGATTGTACCAAAAGTTCCTTTTCGTTTGCGCCTTCTACAAATTCTCACTGTCAAAGTCATAGACATGTTGCAATGTGTATCGAAAGCGCTAACGTGCCCCAACAGATTTTTTTTCTGTGTTTGAGGTGTCCTGCAATAACCTCTCTCAGGAAGCTCAAAGAATGTCTGACATGGTCTACAAACACCAGCTCAATCGGACTGAAACCGAGAGATTCCTGACCAACCTCCAGTGCTGCAAATAGCACCCCTTCAACCCAGTCTTTCTCGAACTCAAAGCAGTAAGCTCTCAACATAGACTTCGAAATCGCTCAAGAGCAAATTGAGAATCTGGGTGGTAGGCAACATCCAACTGCTGTAGCACTTGCTGGAAGACCTTTGACCTGCGGAAGTCCAAATATTGAAAATAATTTCACAAGGGCCTTAACAATACTGGGAGCTGTAATTTTCCTCAGTGGAATGGCTTCAGGGAAAGGAGTAGCTGCGCAAATGATGGTTAAGAGAAATTGGTTACCACTCTTTGCTTTGAGTTAATGACCAACACAGTTCACCAGAACCCCGCTGAAAGGTTAGTCAAAAGCAAGGCTGCAAAGGTTCAACCGGTACAGTTTGGTTTACCCGTCCACTAACAAACGTAACAGGATTTACAGTAAGCCACAACCTCCTGTTTCAGACCGGGCCAGAAGGAGTTACTCAAGATACGGTCATACATCCAGTCCATCTAAAAAATTGGAGGCCTCTTACACTTCAATGTTGTGATGCAAAAGTACAATACATGCATAGCTAGCAGAATTAAAAAGGTTTTACTAGGTATTTTTCATCCTGATCAGACAGGTTTTTTACATGACCGATACCTTGGAGATAATATACGACAACTACTGGAAATAATACAACAACATGAAACATCTAAGAAGCCAGGCCTGGTATTCATAGTGGATTTTGAAAAGGTGTTTGATAAAGTAAGCATCAGGTTTCAGGTAAGACCCAAGTGCAGACTGTTGAAGTAACAATGTTTATTGCAACAATAGGGGCAGGCAAACGACAGGTCAAGGCAGGCAGTGGTCGATAATCCAGAGTAGTGGGGCCAAGGTACAGGACGGCAGGCAGGCCCAGGGTCAGGTCAGGCAGAGGTCGGTAATCCAGAGTAGGGACAAAGGCACAGAATGGCAGGCAAGCTCAGAGTCAGGACAGGCAAGGGTCAAAACCAGGATGACGAGAAAAAGAGAAACTGGGGAAAAGCAGGAGCTGAGACAAAATGCTGGTTGACTTGAACAAACAAGACGAACTGGCACAGACACACAGAAAACACAGGTTTAAATACCAAGGGGATAAGTGGGGAAGATGGGTGACACCTGGAGGGGGATGGAGACAAGCACAAGGACAGGTAAAACAGATCAGGGCGTAAGTATGGATTTTATATGTAAAATGCCTGGATTTTTTCAATTTCGGTGAATCTCTTATTCAATGGGTCAAAGTAATGTATGGCAACCCAGATGTAAAATAATAAATAGCGGCTACTTTGAACTGTCAAGATGAGTTAAACGAGGGTATCCACTGTCACCATATCTATTCATTATGGCCATCAAAATGCTAGTTATTAAAATCAGATCAAATAACAACATTAGAGGATTAGAAATCCAATATTTAAAAACAAAAGTGTCCATGTGCGCCGATGAATCAGTTTTTATATTTAGTCCGCAAGCTATATCCTGCAATGTCTCATTGAAGATCTAGATAGGTTTTAGTCCAGAGAGACCAAAAAAGTTAATTATGATAAGTGTACCATATTACGTATTGGATTTTTAAAAAACACAACCTTTACTTACCCTGCAGTTTACGTATAAAATGGTCTGACAATGAAGTAGACATACTTGGTATTCATATCACAAAAGATACAATGAATTTCAATAGAACACATGTAAAAATAGACAACATCCTGCAACCATGGAGATGAAAATACCTGTCTATTTATGGAAAAATACACTGATTAACTCCTTAGTCAGGGGATAGTGCATATGGCCCAGAACATCACTGGGACCAAGCTTCCTGCCATCCAAGACCTCTATACCAGGCAGTGTCAGAGGAAGGCCCTAAAAAATTGTCAAAGACTCCAGCCACCCTAGTCATAGACTGTTCTCTCTGCTACCCCATGGCAAGCGTTACCGGAGCGCCAAGTCTAGGTCCAAGAAGCTTCTTAACAGCTTCTAGCCCCAAGACATGAACATCTAATCAAATGGCTACCCAGACTATTTACATTGTCCCCCCCCCCCCCTTACACCACTGCTGCTACTCTGTCATTATCTATGCATGGGATATGCTTAACACCCCGGCTGTCCTACAATCTAAGCTAGATGCCCTCAATCTCACACAAATTATTAAGGAACCTATCAGGTACAACCCTAAATCCGTAAACACGGGCACCTTCATAGATACCATCCTGACCAACCTGCCCTCTAAATACACCTCTGCTGTCTGAAACAGCGGTGTGCGTGCGAGGTTCACGGCACGAGGGCAGGGGGCACGGGATGGGCCGCAGAGCCGCACACAGAAGAGGGACCTACTGTAGTCCATGGGGAAGGGAGGAGGAAGAGGGAGGGGGGGTGGACCTCCAGCCCGCCCCACTGGGTAGCACAGAGCAACACTTTAAGGGGCATTGCACTAATAATGGCGCTGACTAGGGAAATGCTTCCTCTGTTCTTAGTGCCAGTCTGCACGTTCAAACTAAAACAATGTAACTAATAATGGTGTGAAAAATGCCCCTTAGATATGGATTTGTAGGGCAGATAATATTTAATAATAAAGCATTAGACCTCTCACTAAAGGCGTCAATCAAAAGTTATACTTAATAAATACAAACTGTATATAACAAAAAATGACATGAAAAGCACACATTTGTAAATCTCAAACTCTAAAAGTAATTGGAAAGGTAGATACACATTATTTCTGACATTGTGGTTACAATAAAGAATGTAAACAAGATGCTGTGTTTTTATTTACAGTAGTGATGGACAGCTGGTGCCATTTTGAAAACAGGTTTTCAAACACTTGTAGACCAATTAGCAGGAAAATAGACTCTTTATAGCCTGGCTACTGTACGTGTGAACATCCCCCTACTTGCAAAAAATGACATTGCGACCAAAGAGAACAGACAAAACGGACATTGTTTTCATCAAGCCAGCTTCTTTCTATGGTGCTACCCGTTCCAGGGTTAGGACCGTAACCACCAGATGACTTGAAAATGAGCCGGAGCAGAGAGGATCACCAAAACTAAAGGTATTTTGGTTTCAGTGCATTTTGTTTAAAAAAAAGTACAGTATATAGCCTATCAATGTGTAAGCATACTGTGTAATAAAATCGATAATTACATAATGATAAAAAAAAATGTAATGGTGTACTGAAAATGTGAATGTGTTTTTGCAGAGCATACAAACATGCCAACAACCATCCATGGAGATCAGTGGACAAAGGGCTGGACAACAGGCCGCACCGAAAAAAAATGCATGGTTGCCAAGAAAGAGGTTCGTTTTGCTAGATTCTTAACATGTGTATGCAGCATTTGTCTGTTGGAGTCACAGTTAATTCTTAATTGATCTACCGTTTCTATCATAGGCCACTGTAATAGATGGGGGCTTAGGGCGGTACCATTCTGCTCATCTGATGAAGCTGCACATGGATCAGATTCAAACTTTGAAGACCGAGATTGAGTCATTGAAGGCAGACCAGCAGTAAGAGAAACATTATCGGAGGGCAGAGATATGGGCAATGCATTGGTACAGAGCCAGGCGGCATTGGCAGAGAGACAGGCGGAGAATGACGCGTTGAAGAGGGCGAGGAACAAGATGGAGTCACAATCCATGCCAGGCACACCTGTGAGCTGTGGAACTCCACCTCCGACAGGCAGAGTCAACATACCTGGTGGTTTCATGAGGTTGTCAGTTCACCCTGACATTTCCGTTCCTCTTCTGACAACAGAACTTGAACAACTGCTCAACAGGCACGACAAGGGCCGTCCGGACCCATTATGGGCTATTAGCAGGACAGTATACCTTTACCAACAGTATTTTGATACCTTGTGGACGGGGGCTCCTGCAATGCGTTGCTACAGATGCAGGTTCAATACCCATGCCGGCCATCACCGGTAGACCCATGAGGCGGCTTTTGGTTTTAATTTAGAATCCTCCAATCCTCTACATGTAATTATTGGCAGAGAGTCACAACATATTTTTCGATATACCTAAGGTCTACCGTAGGCAACATGAGTCTCAGTAGTGTTGAGTAATGTGCTGTTAAAAGTGGTGTAGGTCATATTTATTTATTTTAAACAGTATTTTTATTGGAATTTCACAATTTTCACCCATATTAAGAGATACAACAACAAAGACAAAGCAAAAAAACAGCACTCACTTACACATACCTGCATATATATCTATATATATATACATACCCACACATACTGTATATACAGTACATACACACATACATATATATATATACAGTATATATATATATATATATAAATACACATACACCATCTTCCTCTCCCCGCTCGGTGCTTCTCTCACCCCATCCCCATCATTACGTCTCTCAATACATACATTTTAAACAAACATACAAACAGAAATGAAACAAAAAAGCAAGAAGTTAGGCTCCACACATGGAACATACAGTGTAATTCTGAAATACATAGGTCACCACCATTCTAAGAGAATCCTTGCAGCATAATAGCTGATACCGCAGGTTCTAGGTAATTTAGATAAGGTTCCCATACTTTGTAGAACTGATCTGTTTTAGAATGCAATGTACATGTCAGATATTCCAGTGGCACCCATTCAAATAGTATCTTATGCCAATCTTTAATAGAAGGAACCTTATCACTAATCCACTGTAAGAGGATGTTTTTCCTCACTGCGAAGGTAAGGATGTTGTAAAGCCTCCTCTTACCCACAGAAGTAACATGCCTATTAGGGAGACCTAACACTAAAGAAACTGGGTCCAATTCTAGATAAACCCCTAGGATCTTTTCAATTTCTTGCAGAACACCAGACCAGTATCTTTGTATCTTGTTACATGACCATAAACAATGTGTTAGGGTGCCTGTATCAGTTTTGCATTTAAGACACTGAGGAGAAGAGGAAGAGGGGCTAAAAGCATGTCTGCGATTTGGGGATATATGCAATATGTGTATTAATCTTAATCGGATTGCTCTAGTACGATTATATATTGATATTGTTTTTGCATATCTCCAAATGTCCTCCCACCTCTCTTCGTCAATAGTGACAGACAATTCTTTCTCCCACACTTGTTTCACCCTCTGTGTGTCGACAGCACAAAAGGACCTTAACTTTTGGCTTAATAAGGGCATACACAGACTAAATGACTTATTTACTGATAAGATTTTATTGTCATTTGAGCAGATGGTCGAGAAATATCGACTCAAAGCAGGACTTTTTCCGCTTCCTACAAGTAAGACATTATATTCTGAAGAGCACCACCTTAATTGGCAACCCTGATATGTCTGTCATTGAAATAATGTTTTTTTTTCCCACAAAGGAAAATGTCTGTAAGTCTGTTTTATGATGCTTTAAAGCCAGCATCCAGCAATCCTGGACCAAAATCTGGGTTGTTAAGAATTGGGGTAAGAGCAGAGGTTAGTTTGGACCTTCCCAGGAAGCGTTGAACTGACCTCCATACTTTGAGTGTGTTAAGTGTAATGGGATTATTGTAGTGATCTTCTACAGACTTGAAACTTCAGAAAAATAAAAGATCCTGTAAAGGGTATTTTGAAAGAGAAGTCTCAATGTCTAACCAAATAGAGGAGTCGTTGTTTGTGATCCAGTCAGAAATATAACATAGGTGGGCACACCACTGATAGAACCTGATATTGGGCAAGTCCAAGTCCATAGAACTTGGCAGTTGCAATATTGCCAACTTAAGTCTTGGCTTGCGTTTACTCCATATAAAGGAACTTAGCCATCCATTTACATCCTTTATTACCTTATTGGAGTAATACTGGGATCATTTGGATTGGGTACAGTAGTCTAGGTAAAATGTTCATTTTTAAGAGGGATATTCTACCCAACCACGGAAGAGAGTTCCAGCGCTCCAGATCCTGTCTTATTGTATCAAACAAGGGAACAAAATTGTCTTTGTACATTTGCTGGAATTTAGGAGTTACAAATATACACAGATACGTAAAACCTGAGGGAGACCATTTAAAAGGGAAGGGGGGAGAGGGATTAGGTACAGAGTGAAGGTTACCAAGTGGCATAGCCTCTGATTTAGTTAAGTTAATCTTGTAGCCTGAGAATTCGCTGAATAATTCAATAATATAAATATATTAACTTCTCTAGGGTAGGGGGCAGCATTCAGAATTTTGGATGAAAAGCATGCCCAAATTAAACTGCCTGCTTCTCGGGCCCAGAAGATATGATATGCATATAACTGGTAGATTTAGAAAACACTCTAAAGTTTCCAAAACTGTTAAAATAGTGTCTGTGAGTATAACAGAACTGATTTTCCATTCAGGAAGTAGGATATTTTTTGGTTTTGTAGTTTTCTATTCAATGCTATTACAGTATCCATTGACTTAGGACTCAAATTGCAGTTCCTATGCCTTCCACTAGATGTCAACAGTCTTTAGAAATTGTTTCAGGCTTGTATTCTGAAAAATGAGGGAGTAAGAGCAGTCTGAATGAGTGGACCCTGCTGTGTCACAGAGCTTTTTCATGCGCACGACCGAGAGAGTGCCTTTCATGTTTACCTTTTATATTGACAACGTTATTGTCCGGTTGAAATATTATCGATTATTTAGGCTAAAAACAACCCGAGGATTGAATATAAACATCGTTTGACATGTTTCTATGAACTTTACGGATACAATTTTGATTTTTTTGTCTGCTTGTTGTAACCGCGTTTGAGCCTGTGGATTACTGAAGAAAACGCGCGAACAAAACGGAGGTTTTTGGATATAGAGACAGACTTTATCGAACAAAAGGAACATTTATTGAGTAAATTAATGTCTTCTGAGTGCAACCATATGAAGATCATCAAAGGTAAGGGATTAATTTTATCTCTATTTCTGACTTGTGTAACTCTTCTACCTGGCTGGTTACTGTTTGTAATGATTTGTCTGCTGGGCTATGTTCTCAAATAATCGTAAGGTATGCTTTCGCCGTAAAGCATTTTTTAAATCTGACACCGTGGTTGGATTCACAAGAAGTTAATCTTTAAACCTATGTAAAATAGGCCAGGGTCCGAAAGTCCATAGCGAACTCCTGGGCGCTCCTCGTCCCCTGCCTCAGATGAAAGAGATGTTCACCCGCCGCTCTACCCTCAGGCGGGTGGTCGAAGACTGTCCGCAAGCGGCGGGTGAAATCCTCAAAATGGTCCAACGCCGTATCTCCTTCTCCCCACACGGCGAGAAGCGTAGACACCTTCTCATGGCCCAAAGAAGCCAGGTGGACGGTTGCCAGGTAAAGGTCCAGATGTAACAGAAAACCCTGGCAGCGTGCAGCCGTCCCGTCGTATTCTCTGGGAAGTATGAGACGAATCCCACTGGAACCGGGTGAGGAGGGGGTGAGTAGTGGAGACCCCGGTGGTGCTTGGGAGGGCGATGGAGGGACTCTCTGCCATGGCGGCGCCGAGGCGGTGAATAATCGTCATGTGCTCCCGGACGCGCTCCTCGACCCATATACCAGGGGCACCTGCTCCTGCTGACTCCATCTTGTGGGTGTGTAATTCTGTCAAGAGGTGAGTGTAGCTGGTGCATCGAAGTCAGGCGCAGGTCTGCAGAGATTAGTGGACAAAGCACTTTACTAAGGCAATCATTTGCACAGAACGCAATAGCGTCACAAAACAAATGCCCAACAAACCAGTGAGGCAGCACAAAGTACAAAAACACAAGTACAAAGTACAGGCTGCCACAAAGCACGGGTAATAAAATAAACCCGGCGCAAACCAGCCGGAAGCGTGCCAACCTCAACAATAAACAATTACACACAGACATGGGGAGAACAGAGGGTTAAATACTCGACATGTAATGAGGGAATGAATACCAGGTGTGTGGGAAAACAAGACAAAACAAATGGAAAATGAAGGCCACTGGGTCATTTGACTGTAGGAAAGCGTTTTAAAGTAACAAACAAATCATAACAGTAGTATTACATGTCGAAGCTCCAGAGTAATGCAATAGGCTCTCATAACAATGTCACGGCCGCTGCGGAAAGAAGACCAAGGTGCAGCGTGGTTAGCGTACATTTTCCTTTTTATTTCAAAATGTCGCCAACAAAACAACAAACAAAAAACAACCGTGAAGCTTACAGGGCATTAGTGCCACAAAAAAAGACAACTACCCACAACCAAAGGAGGGAAAAAGGGCTACCTAAGTATGGTTCCGAATCAGAGACAACGATAGACAGCTGTCCCTGATTGAGAACCATACCCGGCCAAAACATAGAACCACAAAATCATAGAAAACAAAACATAGAATACCCACCCCAAACCACACCCTGACCAAACCAAATAGAGACATAAAAAGGCTCTCTAAGGTCAGGGCGTGACAAACAAACACTTGACTAGTGACGTTTTGACGTGTTGTCAAATCCCCTTAGATTCAAGACAACGTACATGAGAGATATTTTGGGCAATATTTGTCATCTGCAATATTTCCCCCTGTATAGAGGATGTCTGATACTGTGTATGATATAGAAATATTCATTTGATCTCATTGACTCTGACTATATACATCAAGAAATTACATTAATCTCCCCTTGCCAATAATTCACTTGAATATGTATTTCAATTCTATAGCAAGACAGCTTCTTTTTTGCCCAGAGCATAAAAAAGGTAGTGAATGACCATCTTATAATGATGCTTTATTCAATTAAAAAGCTTTTGTCCCGAGTATTACAGATAGGTATGGCTTAATCATAATAATATTGTAAACTCTTCCTGGAGAGCTAAACATACACAATGTGCTTGTGGTGTTAATAATTCAACCAAACAGAAGTGGAAGAAAATAAAACTCTTTACCTATGTCACCCTTATAAAATTCCATAGAGAATATTACATTCTCCCTCTTGCTTGAATACAATAACAAGAAGGAAACTGAGGCATGTATTGATGACTGTTGTTGTTAGGTCTGAAATATAATAGAATATATTCAGTGTCTTGGCAAAATAGACAGTATGAAGTTACTGTTATAGTTACCTTTTTTTGTCAAACTTATGTCAACATTATTCTCAGGCTAAAAACATTTGTTTATGTCTCTTATAGCGATGTCAGCTGTCAATATGTGAATCACTGGTAGAGTCCACCACTTCTGCTGTTCCATATGTTCATCCCACTTGAGTCCTGCCCTTGTCAAATGTTAGATTGACGGCAGAACAGTCTCTCTCTCTCTCTCTCTCTCTCTCTCTCTCTCTCTCTCTCTCTCTCTCTCTCTCTCTCTCTCTCTCTCTCTCTCTCTCTCTCTCTCTCTCTCTCTCTCTCTCTCTCTCTCTCTCTCTCTCTCTCTCTCTCTCTCTCTCTCTCTCTCTCTCTCTCTCTCTCTCTCTCTCTCTCTCTCTCTCTCTCTCTCTCTCTCTCTCTCTCTCTCTCTCTCTCTCTCTCTCTCTCTCTCTCGTCGGAGTGCATGCTGGGAGTGAGTCGTCAAGCAGGAGTGATTGTGAGAGCGACTGGAATTCTTTTCACTCTATTGGGTTTTGGTGTGTATATATATATATATATTGATTAGTTTAGTTGTTTTAAGGGTATCTTGTCTAACTATCACTAAGCACGTATAGGGGTGGTGGGATCGTTGAGGTTGGTTTTCGCGAGGGCACAACCAGCGGGTGGGGCTGGTTGCAATGGCCACTCGCGGAAGTTTGGAGTTTGAAAAACTTAGTCGGCGGCATGGAGTAAAGATTCCTGCTGCGGCCGGGTGTTCAGTGGAAGAATGTAGCTTGGCTGTGGGTGCTATCATTGGGTATGATAGCATCAAATCAGCCTCAAGGATGAATAGCGCTGTAGTGATATTCTTAGATTCCATTGAAAAGGTGAATAAGATAGTTGAGAGGGGTGTTGTGTTGCGGGAGACACAGACGCCGGTATTTCCGCTTATGAATCCGGCGAAGAAAGTTATACTTTCTAACGTGCCACCATTTGTTAGAGATGAAGTGTTGGAGCGAGAGTTATCTCGTCATGGTCAAATCGTATCTACAATAAAGAAGGTTCTTTTTGGATGCAAATCTCCGTTGCTGAAACATGTCGTGTCTCATAGGAGACAAGTGCATATGATCTTAAAAAAGGACGTTGATGAAATGAATTTAGCGTTCAGTTTTAAGATTGATGGATTTGATTATGTTTTCTACGCTTCTACTGAATCAATGAAATGCTTTGGATGTGGAAGAGAGGGGCATTTGGTGCGTAGTTGTCCCGAGAATGAGCGCGCAGAGCCCGGTAGTAGCTCTAGTGCTGGTGCAGCTAACGCACCACCGCGAAGGGATGAACATGCTAAGGGTGCAGGGGAAGGGAGAAGGTGGGCAGATGTGGTTGGAAAAGTAGGAGAGGAAGGCATTGTGGATACGGGGGCAATTGTGGTAGATCAGAACAAAGAGGGAGGGGAAACAGTCGGTGAGATTGCGACTGCCGTCGCTGAGGTGGTGCTGGAAAATGAAATTGGAGGTCAAGAGGAGATTGAAATAACAGAAAAGGAAGCAGCTGTTTTCAAAGTACCGAGGAGTAAGAGGAAGAATTTAAGGGGTGGTGAAGGGTCTAATTCTAAGAGGAAGGTAGAGATTGATAAATCAGTTGAGGATGAACAGGTTGTAGAGATGGTGGAGTTTTCTTCTGGGGAGGATAGCGAGAGTGAGTCATCTGACGCGTCACAACAAAATAGCGAGATAAATGGGGTGGAAGGGAGGTATGGGATTGAGAAGGTACGTCAATTTCTGAAGTTGACAAAAGGGAAGAAATATATGCAGGACTACAATGTAACTGATTTTTTCCCTGAAAGTGAATTGTTTATTGAATCAGCAAAGTTTCTGATGTCAAAAATTACAGGGGGAGGTTTGACAAGCCCTGAAATTGCTAGACTCAAGAAAGTGGTCACGAGAGTGATAAGTGATGTAAATTCTAAAGAAAATGAAAGAGTTCAGTTGCAGTTTTAACTCTGTAAAGAGATGTGGTGTCTGTATCTTCCTCTGTATATTTTTTTCATCCATGAGCAGTTTTAAGATTTCTTCTTTAAACGTAAATGGGACAAGAGATGGTAAAAAAAGAGCCATAGTGTATGAGTTAATTAGGGGAAAGGGAAGTGACATAAATTTTCTACAAGAAACGCATAGTAATTTGGAAAATGAAGTTGTGGCAACAGGAGTGGGGGGGGGGCAGTGGTGTGTAGTCATAAAAACTCAAAAAGTGGGGGTGTGGCTATCTTGTTCTCAAAAGGGTTTTTGCCTTTGTCATATGAGGTTGAAGAGGTAGTTGAGGGGAGGTTATTAAAAGTTAGAGCAAGGTATGAAAACATCACTATGTGTCTGATAAATGTATATACCCCAGTGGTGGCAGTTGAGAGGGTATGTTTTTTAGAGACATTATCAAATACCATTGAGAAATGTAACAATGAAGATTATTTATTTATTGCTGGGGATTTTAACTGCACAGTCAGCGATTTAGATAGAAATCACCAAGAACCTCATATAGCCTCAAGGACTTTTTTAAAATGCCTCATTGTAACACATGAACTGTGTGATATTTGGCAGAATCAACATGGAGGCACAAGGCAGTACACCTGGGCGCATGTGAGAGAGAACACCATCTCTATGGCCAGGTTAGATAGGTTTTATTGTTTTGAGCATCAATCTCAGGTCTGTAAATCAAGTGTGATAACCCCAGTGGGATTTTCTGATCATTGTTTAATAACAGAGGTGGTGTTCATTAACGATGTAAAACCCAAAAGCGCATACTGGCATTTTAATATAACTTTATTGAGTGATGCTCACTTCAGGAAATGTTTTAGTTTTTTCTGGGAGAGGTGGAGGTCTCAAAAGGCCAGTTTTGTATCCCTTCAACAGTGGTGGGATATAGGGAAAATCCAGATTCAACAATTCTGTAATCAATACACGAGGAATGTCACCAAGGATATCACCAGATCAATGAAAGCCCTAGAGTTTGAAATAGTGGAACTCATGACGTTGGTTGAGACCACAGGAGATCGAGGCCATACTCAGGCCCTCAAGAGGAAAAAAGCTGCATTGGCAGACCTGCTGGGTATCAGAGCACAGGGGGCATTGGTGAGAAGTAAGTTTCAGGGAATCTCTGAAATGGATGCCTCATCCAAATTTTTCTTTGGTTTAGAGAAAAAGAATGGACAAAGAAAAATTATTCATTGTCTCAAATCAGCTGTTGGACAAGAGCTCACTAGCCCTAGTGAAATTAGAAAGAGGGCAGTAGAGTTCTATGCTGAGCTCTACAAGTGTGAGTACAAAGAGGATAAAACAGTGACACAGCAGTTCATTGATGGGCTCCCACAGGTGGCTGCAGAAGCTCAGGTTGAGCTTGAGCAACCATTGTCTTTGCAGGAGTTATACACTGCATTAAAAGGCATGGAAAATGGAAGGGCACCAGGCATTGATGGGCTTTCCGTTGACTTTTTTAAGTCTTTTTGGGCTATGTTGGGAGAGGATTGGCTAGCAGTAGTTAATGATAGTTTAACCGGAGGGTTACTACCAATAAGCTGCAGAAGGGCTGTCCTCACCCTACTGCCCAAAAAGGGTGACCCTAGGGAGGTGAAGAACTGGAGGCCGGTGGCTTTATTGTGCACTGATTATAAGATCTTGTCAAAGGCTTTGTCCAACAGGCTGAGGGAGGTGATGGGGCAAATCATACATACGGACCAGTCGTACTGTGTTCCTGGCAGGCAGATAGGGGATAACATTTCTCTGATTCGTGATTTTTTGGACGTCTCTAGGGCTATTGGGTTGGATGCTGGTCTAATTTCAATTGATCAGGAAAAGGCATTTGACCGAGTTGAACATCAATATTTATGGCACACGTTTGAGGCGTTTGGGTTCAGCTCTGGTTTTATTGCCATGATAAAGGTGATATATGGTGACATTGAAAGTGTATTGAAAGTTAACGGTGGTTTGAGTGCTCCTTTTAAAGTGTGTAGAGGTATTAGGCAGGGATGTTCTTTGTCAGGAATGTTATATGCCATTGCTATAGAGCCACTACTAAATAGCATTAGAAGTCGCATTGAAGGGGTGTACCTTTCAGAGGATATTCCTCCTATTCGTCTCTCAGCCTATGCTGATGATGTAGTTGTGTTAGTGAAAAATCAAGCGGAGGTGGATAGTTTGAGTCTAATGGTTGATCGTTTTAGGGGAATATCCTCTGCAAAGGTAAATTGGGAAAAGAGTTGTGCTTTACAGATTGGAGAATGTTCTGGAGGGATCATGGCTTTGCCAGGGGGGCTGGAATGGTGTAAGGGAGGTTTTAAGTATCTTGGAGTGTACCTAGGAGATGAGGGGACTATGGAAAAAAATTGGATTGGGGTGGTTGAAATGGTGGAAGGGAGGATGAGGAGATGGCGTTGGTTGCTATCTCGTATGTCATATAGGGGGCGCACTATTATAGTTAACAATGTGATTGCCTCTGCACTGTGGCATCGGTTGTCAGTTTTAGAACCACCATCTGGCCTTCTGGCTAAGATACAGGCAATTATTGTGGATTTCTTTTGGGATAAATATCACTGGGTTCCACAAAGTGTTTTGTATTTGTCAAAAGAGGAGGGGGGACAAGGTCTTGTACATCTTGCTAGTAGGGCTGCTGCTTTCCGGTTTCAGTTTATTCAAAGGTTGCTTTATGGACCGGAAAATGTGGTGTGGAGAGGGGTGGCAGGTCTTGTATTACAGCGGGTTGGAGGATTAGGTTTAAAGAAGGCTTTATTTCTGGTTGATAGTAGCCAGATTTCTAGGGAGGGAGTACCTCCGTTTTACAGAGGCCTTCTCAGAGTGTGGAGCATAATGAAGGTGTCCAGACGAACTTCAGCGGAGTCAGTGCATTGGCTGTTGGAGGAACCTCTGGTGTATGGGGCAAGACTGGATTGTACAACTGCAGCTGTTCCACATTTCTCCAAGATTCTGGTGAAGGGCAAAATCATCACCTTAAAACAGTTAATGGCCATGGCTGGGCCCGCCTTAATGGATGGAAGACGGGTGGCTGAACATTTGGGGGTGAGGTCGGAAAGGATTGTCGGACAACTGCTGGGAAGCTGCAGGAAGGCTCTGTCAGCGGAAGAGTGGGGTATGCTTAATAGCCACAAGAAGAAGGTACAAGATGAAGAAGTCTCATTTCCAAGACTAGGGATTACACCAAATATCCCAGAGTCAGAAAGAAAGGCGTTATTGCTGGATTTGAGAGGGTTGGAAGAGGTGGGTTTGGATGAGGTGAATGGGAAGGACTTGTATAGGGGGTGTGTCAAGGTGTTGAATAAAGATAAATTGAAAAATAGAAAAGACACTCCATGGAGGGTAAAATTGGGCATTGATGACAAGGTAAAGCCAGAATGGAGAGCACTGTACAAGCCACCGTTACAAAAGGGTACTGGTGATATGCAATGGAGGGTTTTACATGGCATCATTGCAGTTAATGCTTTTGTATCTGTTATTAACTCAGATGTTAGAGATGGATGTCCGTTTTGTAATATAAGAGAAACCATTTTTCACTGTTTTATGGAGTGTGAGAGGATAAAACCTCTATTGGAAATGCTGGAATCTTTGTTTAAAGCTGTAGGGGAGATTTTCAAAAACACTGTTTTTATTTTGGGGTTTCAATATAGTAAGCAACAGAAAAGAAAATGTCAACTGTTAAATTTTATTTTGGGACAAGCTAAGATGTCAATTTTTCTGAGTAGGAAACATAAGATAGAAACGGGATATGGGCAGGATGTAAGATGTGTTTTTAAAGGATTAGTGAAAGCAAGAATAAAAGTGGATTTTGAGTTCTTCTCAGCTGTAAAAGATCTCCTATTGTTTGAGGAGAAGTGGGCCTACGAAGGAACGCTTTGTTTTGTAGAGGAGGGGAAATAATTTTTTTGTTGATGAATTTCTCTCTCTCTCTCTCTCTCTCTCTCTCTCTCTCTCTCTCTCTCTCTCTCTCTCTCTCTCTCTCTCTCTCTCTCTCTCTCTCTCTCTCTCTCTCTCTCTCTCTCTCTCTCTCTCTCTCTCTCTCTCTCTCTCTCTCTCTCTCTCTCTCTCTCTCTCTCTCTCTCTCTCTCTCTCTCTCTCTCTCTCTCTCTCTCTCTCTCTCTCTCTCTCTCTCTCTCTCTCTCTCAGTGCATGCTGGGTGTTTTTGGAGGTTGAGTGTTTGGTGTGGAAAGCTCTATCCTAACTAACTTTCTTGATTCTTTTCTTTACATGTTATTTTCTATGGTGGAGGGTTAATGCAGTATTTGTTTTAGCGGTATCCAAAGTTTTTTTTCAAAGTTAGGGTGGAAGAGGACAGAGTAACTTTCCTGGGGTTTGGAAGGTGTGGTGCGCGCAATGGCTTCTCAGCCCAGCGCGGAGGAGACGCTGTCGATACAGCATGGATTCAGGTGTGTTCCTGAGAATGGAGTTAAGGTGGAGGAGGTTCTGCTCGCGGTCGGTGAACAGGTAGGAGCTGAGTTTATACATTCTGCTTCTAGAATGAACAAAGCTGTGGTTGTGTTCATGAAAAGGGCTAATTTGGTTGGTAGGCTAATTGCTAGCGGAATATTTGTAAGGGATGTGTTGGTGTCAATTTCACCTCTCTCTACCCCTTCAACAAGAGTTGTAGTGGCAAATTTGCCTCCGTTTATTACGGATGATCAAATTAGGAAAGAGCTGAGTCGTTTTGGTAAGTTTGCTAGCGGTTTCCGTGTACTGTCAGCAGGGTTTCAGGCAGATGCCGTTAAGCACGTTGTTTCGTTCCGGAGGCAAGTGTTTATGTTTCTGAACAACAATGAGCAACAGCTAAATGTGCACTTTAAAGTGAGACATGGGGAGGGGCTCTATGCAGGTTTTGCCAGCACAGATAGTCTACGGTGTTTTGAATGTGGGGATTTGGGGCACAAGAGTTTTGCGTGCCCACACAAAGGCCGTAGACAAGGTGAGGGTACAGGCGCCAGTGGGGGAAATCGTGTTCAAAGTGCAGGGGGTAAGGAGATGCAGACAGCAGAGGCTGGGCCTAGTCAGGCTAGAGATGGTGGGGTAGCTGTAGCTGAGTTTAGTCAGGCTAGAGATGGTGGGGTAGTGGAGGCTGGGTCTAGTCAGGCTAGAGATGGTGGGGAAGCAGAGGCCGGGTCTAGTCAGGCTAGAGATGGTGGGGTAGCTGAGGCTGGGCCTAGTTATGCTATGGAGGGTGGTGTAAAGGGTGCTGGGTCTAGGCAGGATATGGATGGTGGTATAGCAGAGGCTGAGTCTAGTCAGGCTATGGATGGTGGGGTAGCTGAGGCTGGCCCTAGTCATGCTATGGAGGGTGGTGTAGATGATGCTGGGCCTAGTCATGCTATGGAGGGTGGTGTAGATGATACTGGGTCTAGTCAGGTTATTCTAGAGGATGAGGAGAGTATAGTGGGGAAGTGTAAGAGATTAGGGGGGGAGGAGGAGGGTGTCAAGCGGAAAAGGAAAAAGGGTGTGGACAAAGGCACCATGGAAATGTTGCCTGTTGCTGTGGGTGAGGCCCTAACCAGAGAGAAAGGGCAGGTGGTCAGGGTGGGAGATAGAGAAGAGGAGGAAAGTGAGTCTGAGGAAGAGGATGAGGAGTTATTTTTTTCAGACTCCTCTTCAATTGGCCCGGAGCTGACAGCCAGTCAACCAGAGGGGTCTAAGTACACGTTGAGAGAACTGACAAGGTTCCTGAATGAGACTAAGGGGAAAAAAGTTAATCTTGAGGCTTTTTTTCCTGATCCTAGAAAGTTTGTAAGATCAGTACAACATGCTATGAGAAATGAGGGGCATGGTGTCCTCTCACCCAGGAAACGGTTTAGGTTGAGGAAGTGGGTCACAACAGTGCGTAAAGGTTTACCTTCAGACACTGTTTAAATGTTTAATTTCTTTCTGACACTGGGGCTTTTTGAGCTTTGCTATTGGTCTATTTCTCTGCTGGCTTTTCTCCCACTTCTTATGGAGACTCTTCGGGTAGGCTCGCTTAATATAAATGGCGCCAGAGGTACGGGAAAGAGGAGTGTGTTGGGTGAATGTGTAAAACAAAAAAAAGTACATGTGTTGTTTCTGCAGGAGACACATAGTGATGTGGTGAATGAAGGTGATTGGGGGCTCTGGTGGAAAGGGGCAAGTGTGTTGAGCCATGGGACAAATCTTAGTGCAGGGGTGGCAGTCCTTTTTGCACCGGGTCTGTCTGTAAAAATTTGCTCCTCAAAGGAGGTGTGTAAGGGCAGGTTGCTTGTTGTTAAAGCAGAAATTAACAGCATGGGTTTTGTTTTTATAAATGTGTATGCGCCTAACACAGGGAGAGAAAGAGGGGTTCTATTTGGGAGTCTTAGACAGGAACTCTCACAAGTAGCGCCTGAGGAGACGCTGGTGATCGGAGGTGACTGGAACTGTACAATGGATTTTACAAAAGACAGAAATGGGGAAGAGCCTCATTCAGTGTCAGTGGGAGTGTTAGGGGACATCATTAATCAGTTTGACCTAGTGGATGTTTGGAGAACTAAACATCCAAACACAAGACAGTATACATGGGTGAAGGTCTTTGGGGCTAGGGTGAGTGCAGCCCGACTTGATCGTTTTTACATGTCCAGGAATCAGAGCAATAGGCTGCTGGGCGCTACCATTCTCCCAGTGGGGTTTTCGGATCACCACATAACCATGGCTCGGCTGTCTATTTCACCAGGGCCCCGGCAGGCATCTTATTGGAAGTTCAATGTAAAGCTCTTACAAGATGCCACTTTCTGCTCAGGTTTCCAGACTTTTTGGGAAAGGTGGGGGCAGCGAAGAGAGGAGTATGAGTCTCTGAGTCAATGGTGGGATGTGGGGAAAGTGCAAATTTGGCTTTTCTGTCAACAGTACACCTCTCTCATCCTCAGAGCCTAGGAGAGTATTGGGGGAACTAGAGCGGTGTATTAGTGAGATGGAGGTAGAGATGGTGGGGCAAGGCAATGTAGGCCTCCAGGCTAATTTAGCCGAATTACGTAGGGACCTGGGCAGTTTTTTCCAGCTTAAAGCAAAGGGAGCACTTGTAAGAGCTAGGTTCTCCATGCTCAAGGAGATGGATGCTCCCAGCTCCTTCTTCTTTGGTTTGGAAAGACAGAGCAGTGAAGCCAAGGGTATGCATTGTTTACGGCTCTCTGATGGGCGGGTGACCTCTGTGGTGGGGGAGATGCGGGAGCGGACTGTGGAGTTTTATACTGAATTGTATAGGGCAGAAATGTGTGATCCTATGTGTGCTCAGGTCTTGTTCGCAGGACTCCCTAAGCTCTCTCGGGCACAAAGGGATGAAATGGACATTCCTCTGTTGTCACATGAACTGGCAGAGGCCGTAACCCAGATGTCCCCCGGTCGTGCACCGGGGGTCGATGGACTCCCAGTGGAGTTTTACAAAAAATTCTGGGGAACAATTGGACAGGACTTCTTTTGCGTCTTGCGTGAATGCGTCGGGGTAGGAGAGTTGCCGATGAGCTGCCGTCGGGCGGCTCTGACTCTCCTGCCCAAAAAAGGGGACTTGTGTGAACTTAAGAACTGGAGGCCTGTGGCATTACTCTGTGCGGACTACAAGATTTTTGCCAAGGTCCTCTCTAACAGACTGAAGTCCCATCTGGACTCTATAATACACAAGGACCAGACATATTGTGTACCGGGACGCTCAATCACGGACAACTTGTTCTTGATTAGGGACATGTTGGACTTGTCGAGAGGTTCTAATGTGAACTTTGGACTGGTCTCTTTAGATCAAGAGAAGGCCTTTGATAGAGTGGATCATGAGTATCTGTTTAATGTGATGTCTGTGTTTGGGTTTGGGAAGAGTTTTGTGACCTGTGTGAAGCTGTTGTATGCTGGGGCGTCATGTATGGTTAAGGTGGGAGGGGGGCTCAGTAGGCCAGTCTGGGTGAGACGGGGCATTAGACAAGGATGCCCTCTATCTGGGCAGCTATACACACTAGCCATTGAGCCTTTTTTAGGACTGCTACGCAGGAGACTGCAGGGAGTGTGCTGGACAGGCATGGGTGTGGTGACAGGAATAGCAGTCTCAGCATATGCAGATGATGTTTCTGTGATGGTCAGGGATGGGCAAGATATGCAGGAACTAGAGACTAGTCTGAAGGTGTACGAGGGAGCTTCATCAGCTAAGGTAAACTGGGGAAAGAGCAAAGCTCTGTTATGTGGGGCATGGGGGGATAGGGCTCCTCCTCTCCTTCCAGGGGGTTTGCAGTGGGGTTGTGAAGGGCTTAAAGTGTTGGGGGTGTACCTGGGCTCGGAGAGGTGGGTCAGGAAGAACTGGGAGGGGCTGTCACAGGCAGTGGTGTCAAGACTGGCCAGGTGGAGGTGGCTCCTATCTCAAGTGTCATATAGAGGGAGGGTGCTGATAATTAACAACCTGGTGGCATCTTCCTTGTGGCATAAACTGGCTGTCCTCAACCCCCCCGCCGGTCTGCTTGCAGACCTGCAACGCAAGCTGGTGGACTTCTTTTGGTCGGGACATCACTGGCTGAAGGCAGCAGTGTTGTACATGACCGTCCACGAAGGAGGACAGGGCCTGGTGGAACTGGAGAGCAGGATGGCTGCTTTCCGGCTAAAGGCGGTGCAGAGACTGCTGTACCATAATGATGTTGGCTGGAGGGAACCAGCATGCGCGCTGCTGAGGAGAGCTGGCGGATTAGGGTTGGACCGGCAGCTGTTCCTCATGAAGCTGGAGAGACTGAGTACAGCAGGTCTCTCAGAGTTTTACTCTGCGGTGCTGAGGACCTGGCAGCTATTAAGGCCCACACGAGAAGGGGGTGTGGAGCCTGGGCAGTGGGTGTGGGAGGAGCCTATTTTCCACAACCCAGCCATCCCTTTGAGATCGGTTCAGTCTGCCACCCTGCAGAGGCAACTGATGGCAGGGGGTGTACAAAGGCTAGGTGACCTGAGAATGCTGGGAGAGGAGGGGTGGAAAACCCCGGAGGTCTTGGCTCAACAAACAGGAATAACGTCTCTTAGGCTGCTGGAGAGATTCCTGGAGGAGGTCCAGGAGGCACTGTCTGAGCAGGTAAGGGGGGTGTTTGAGAGGCCAAAGGGAGAGGGGCCACCAATGTTTCCGCCACTGCAGGTGACGGCAGAGACTGGAGACTGGCAAGGGGGTCTGGAGGACTTGTTAGATTTTAACACTCCGAGCCTGGGGGAGTTTGAGGGGGTGGGAGGTAAAGCCCTCTACAACCTCTGCGTTAAGGTTAGGAACATTAGAAGCCTAACAGGAGTGAAGGCACATCAGTGGCAGGGGGCATGTGGGGCGGAGAGTATGGTGGGTTTTAGATGGAGGGCGCTCTACAAACCCCCAGTACCAAAGAGGTCAGGGGACCTCCAGTGGAGGGTTCTTCATGGAGCCCTGGCCACTAACAGCTGGTTGGCACGGGTTGATCCGGGAATTGGGCAGGGGTGTCCTTTCTGTCAAATGAAAGAAACTGTGATTCATGTGTTTTCTGTGTGCACCAGGTTAATGCCATTAATATCTCTGTTGGAATGTCTGTGTGAGAGGTTGGGGGTGGTTTTTGCTGTTGGGATGTTTATAATGGGATACAGGTATTCGAGTAAGGAGAAAGCAAAATGTGTGTTGTTGAATTTTCTGTTTGCTCAGGCAAAGTTAGCTATTTGGCTAACAAGGAGAAACAGGGTCAAAGGTGGGGGGATAACAGACCCTTTACTACTGTTTAATGGGATGGTCTCTGCGCGCCTTAGGGTTGAGTTTGAGTTCTATAAAATGATAAAATGTATGGAGATGTTTGAAGAGATATGGTGTGTTGGGGGGGCTGTCTGTATAGCTGGGGAAGATGTTTTGGATATACGGTTGTAGTAGTGGGTATCGTTTTTGTGTATGGTGATTTGTATCATTTGGTAGATGGAAAGGTGAGTATGGTACATGTATGCAGTACAGGCTATATTTTGTTTTTTTATTTTGTTTTTTTGGGGGGGTGGCGAGTTTGAAATGAAATGAGAATGTTTCAGTAAAGAAAGACCAAAAGACCAAAAGACTCTCTCTCTCTCTCTCTCTCTCTCTCTCTCTCTCTCTCTCTCTCTCTCTCTCTCTCTCTCTCTCTCTCTCTCTCTCTCTCTCTCTCTCTCTCTCTCTCTCTCTCTCTCTCTCTCTCTCTCTCTCTCTCTCTCTCTCTCTCTCTCTCTCTCTCTCATATATTCAATTTGCTTTATTGGCATGACGTAACAATGTACATATTGCCAAAGCTTATTTTGGATATTTACAATATATAAAAATTAGAATCAAAATTGTCAACGGGACAACAGTAACATGGTTAAATATTTAGCCACAGTGTGCTGTCGATTTAGGGCCAGATAGCACTGCATTTTGCTTTGTGCTTGTGTTTCCCAATACGCAATATAGTTTTGTTTTGACTGTGTTGTAATTTGGTTTATCCTGATGGATTGGAAGTTCTGGTCCTGAGGCTTCAGTGTGTTAGTAGAACAGGTTTGTGAACTCATCCCCAGGACCAGCTGGATGAGGGGACTCTTCTTTGCTCAGCTCTTGGCATTGCAGGACTTGGTAATGATATGAGAGGGGGTCACTGTATTTTATTTTCCAAAACTGAATTGCTCTTTTTTGAGATTTTATTATTAGTGGATATTGGCCTAATTCTGCCCTGCATGCATTGTTTGTAGTTTTCCTCTGGACATGTAGGATAATCTTACAGAACTCTGCATGCCAGGTTTCAATGGGGCATTTGTCCCATTTGATGAAATCTTGTTTTGCAAGTGGACCCCACACCTCGCTGCCATAAAGTGCAATTGGTTCAAGGACATATTCAATTAGTTTTAGCCAAATTTGAATAGGTATTTCAATTTGAATTTGCTTTTTAATGGCGTAGAATGCCCTGCGTGCTTTCTCTCTCAGTTCATTCACTGCCTCATTAAGGTGTCCAGTTGAGCTTATTTTTAAACCTAAGTAATTGTAGTGTGTGCAGTACTCTATATATTTTGTACCAATCTCTCTCTCTCTCTCATACTACTGTTTGCCCCTACAATGCACATTTAAAAATAGGGCATCCATGTTCCATGCATTGGCTTGGAATGGGGACAGTTGTATAAGACGTGGGTATAAATATATATGAATATTGTTCCAGCAAGGGAAGAAGAACAGAACATGTTGACAGTCGCGTGGACAGTTTGCCTAAATGAGCCCGAGAGAAGTGGAAGTGAGTATATGTGATCAGACACACATAAAAGCACATACATGTGCACACACACTCACACACATACATGAGGCAGACAGGGGGATAACATAGTACACAATGTCCAGCGGCAAACTAAACTGATGTTGTGTCAGCCCATAGGTGATTTACACTCAGTGGGACAGTTTATTAGGTACACCCATCTAGAACCGGGTCAGAACCCCATTTGCCTCCAGAACAGCCTAAATTCTTCAGGGCATGGAAACATTGCTCAATTAGTTTAAAGGGACCTAACGTGTGCCACACCATTACACCACCCCTACCACTCTGTACCGACACCAGCTAGGATGGTGCCATGGACTCATGCTGCTTACATCAAATACTCACTCTGCCATCAGCATGACGCAACAGGAACCGGGATTCGTTGGACCAGGCGATATTTTTCCACTCCTCAATAGTCCAGCGTTGGTAATTGCATGCTTACTGGAGACTATTCTTCTTGTTTTTAGCTGGTAGGAATGGAACCCAGTGTCACGCCCTGACCTTAGAGATCCTTATTATTCTCTATGTTTGGTTAGGTCAGGGTGTGACTCGGGTGGGAAATTCAATGTCTTCTGTTTCTTTGTTTTTGGGCCGAGTGTGGTTCCCAATCAGAGGCAGCTGTCTATCGTTGTCTCTGATTGGGGATCATACTTAGGCAGCCCTTTTTCCCACCATTAGGTTGTGGGATCTTGTTTTCTGTTTAGTGTCTTAGCCTGACAGAACTGTGCGCTTTCGTTTTCCCTTTTGTTATTTTGTTTGAGTGTTTTTTTTATAAAAGATTCATGAACACTTTCCACGCTGCGCCTTGGTCTACTCTTCCTACCACCAACGAGAGCCGTTACACCCAGTGTGGTCGACTGCTGCAAGGACCTACAAATTGTACGTTCCGCACACCACTGTTGTCCTGCGCTGTTATTTCCCTGTCTGTGCGCCGCCTGATATGCAAGATTCTTGCCATTCTCCTTCAAACTCTCATCAACAAGCTGTTTTCGCCCACAGGGCTGCTGCTGACTGGATGTTTTGTTCGTCGCACCATTCTCCGTAAACACTAGACACTGTTGTGCGTGAAAAGCCCAGGAGGCCGGCCGTTTCTCAGGTACTGAAACCAGCGTGCCTGGCACCGATGATCATACCAAGCTCAAAGTCATTTAGGTCACACCTTTTGCCCATTCTAACGTTCAATCGAACTGTAACTGAATGCCTTGATTCCTGTCTGCCTGCTTTATATAGCAAGCCACGGCCACGTGACCTCACTGTCTGTAAGAGAAAACTGTAAGCGGGGTGGTGTACGTAATGAACTGCCCAGTGAGTGTGCATGCTTGGGTGTTCAAAGTCCCTAACCTGATTGGCTGCCAATGTTTTTGAAATAATTCAAATTCAACAGTGGGAAGTGAAGTTGCACCTTCACAGTACCAATTCCCTAGTACGTATGCATGAATGACAAGGCACTTCAAAATTGAGCCTGACAGATGACTAACAATGGTTGCCATTGAAGGATAGGGACAGGGAGATGTGAGAACGTTTGGTACAGCAAGATGCCATCAACAATGCACCTACGCAGTCAAGGTTTGGTTCATATTGTACCATTTTTCTTTCCACACTGGATCGACGTAGAGAAAATTGTAATCTTTTCCCCTGGATTTCCCTTTGAAATTCTAACCGACAAGCCATTAACCTCTCTTGGGCACGTGAGACGGTAGCGTCCCACCTCTACAGCAGCCAGTGAAACTGCTGGGCGCCAAATTCAAATACAGAAATACTCATTATAAAAATTCAGAAAACAAAACATATTTTACATAGGTTTAAAGATGAACTGCTTGTGAATCCAACCACAGTGTCAGATTTTAAAAATGCTTTACGGCGAAAGCATACATTACGATTACGAGAACATAGCCCACTAGACAAATCATTACAAACAGTAGCCAGTCAGGTAGAACAGTTACACAATTTAGAAATAGAGATACAAATAATCCCTTACCTTTGATGATCTACATATGGTTGCATTCAGCAGACATTCATTTACTCAATAAATGTTCTTTTTGTTCGATAAAGTATCTTAATACCCAAAAACCTTAGTTTTGTTTGCGCGTTTTCAGTAATCCACAGGCTCAAACAAAGTAAAAACGGAAAGACAAAAAAATCCAAATTGTATCCGTAAAGTTCATAGAAACATATCAAACGATGTTTATATTCAAACCTCAGTTTGTTTTCAGCCTAAATAATCAATAATATTTCAACCGGACAATAACGTCGTCAATGTAAACAAGAAACGCACTCTCTCGGTCTTGCGCAGGAAAAAGCTCTGTGACACAGCAGGGTCCACTCATTCAGACTGCTCTTACTTCTTCATTTTTCAGAATACAAGCCTGAAACATTTTCTGAAGACTGTTGACATCTAGTGGAAGGCATAGAAACTGCATTTTGAGTCCTAAGTCAATGGATACTGTATTGGCATTGAATAGAAAACTACAAAACCAAAAAAGAAAATACTTCCTGAATGAATATTTCTCAGGTTTTTGCCTGCCAAATCAGTTCTGTTATACTCAGACACTATTTTAACAGTTTTGGAAACGTTAGAGTGTTTTCTATCCAAATCCACCAAACCTACCATATCGTATATTCTGGGCCCGAGATGCAGGCAGTTTAATTTGGGCATGCATTTCATCCAAAATTCCGAATGCTGCCCCCTACCCTAGAGAAGTTAATGATACTGGCATCAACAAGAAGTAGAACAAAAATATGTCTCACAGAGTATCCTGGCTTATATCAAATAAAGCTTATATAACATAAAACCTGATTACTACGCTCTTTACTTGCATAACATGAGGTATGAGTGCTTTTCTTCTATTAAGAAAGAACACTAATCAAGACATCAAGGACACCCTATCTCAACAGAACTGGGTCAATTTAGATAATTACATCGAAAGAACATCATGAGACATGTTATACTGGGCAAACACGAGTGACTACCCCAGTTGCCCTCGATATGTCTGGTATTATGTTCTCAAAGGTACAGTATATGAAAGTCACACAAGTAGGTCACAATGGGAAAACTGATGTCATTGTTCAAGGTGGGTTAAGCCAGAATGCAATAGGACACCATGGTGTTATGATCAGGGCTTGACACTCCATGATAGGCTTTAAACTGTATAAAATGAGATGCAATTCTATGTGAGCCATGCATGTTGTCCCCACGAGGGAGTTGGGTAAATATCGGGGTACAGCTATATGGACACTCAATCACTATGGTACTTTTTAATGGTACATTTACAAATATATATTATGATAAATAGTGTCACGCTGGCTATAGAGAGGCTTTTTTTCTCTATTTTGGTTAGGCCAGGGTGTGACTAGGGTGGTCAGTCTATGTTCTTTTTTCTATGTTGTTGTGTTTCTATGTGTTTGGCCTGGTGTGGTTCCCAATCAGAGGCAGCTGTCTATCGTTGTCTCTGATTGGGAGCCATACTTAGGTAGCCTGTTCCAACCAGTGTTTGTGGGTAGTTGTTTTTTTGTTTCGTATCTGTACCAGACAGAACTGTTTCGGTTATTCTTTTTGTCATTTTCGTGTTTAGTGTTCGGTTATTGAATTAAATATGAACACGTACCACGCTGCACCATGGTCCTCATCTTCTTCTCTTGAATGCCGTGACAAATAGATTTGAAACTTGTATCTCATTATGGTAAATGGTGAAATAAGTATAGCCAGTTACAATTGTAATGGCTTAGCAGACTATAATGAAAGAAAAATAATATTTACCTGGCTCAAAGAGAAGGAATATAATAATGATTGTTTACAGGAAACTCGTTCAAGGTGAGTGGAAACTGGTCTGAGGGGGATGAAATATACATCTCCCATGGACAAAGAAACACAAAAGGGGTGATGACTAGGACAGAGGAATTTATAACTGAATTTTTCCGACATAGCACAGTGTGGAAGACCAGGGGGTTTGGTCAAGACGTTTACACATATCAGACACGGACAGAGTAGAATTAGCTCGGTTTCAAGGGTGTTTATTTAACTTCTAGTTCCTCCCAAACCCGGATCCGGGAGCACCCCCACCAGTAAAAAAGCTGACTAGCATAGCCTAGCATAGCGTCACAAGTAAATACTAGCATCTAAATATCATTAAATCACAAGTCCAAGACACCAGATGAAAGATACACTTCTTGTGAATCCAGCCACCATTTCTGATTTTTAAAATGTTTTACAGGGAAGACACAATATGTAAATCTATTAGCTAACCACGTTAGCAAAAGACACCATTTTTCTTACTCCACCATTTTTTCACTCCATCAGTAGCTATCACCAATTCGACCAAATAAAGATATAAATAGCCACTAACCAAGAAACAACTTCATCAGATGACAGTCTGATAACATATTTATTGTATAGCATATGTTTTGTTAGAAAAATGTGCATATTTCAGGTATAAATCATAGTTTACCATTGCAGCCACCATCACAACTCGACTAGAATAACTACAGAGAGCAACGTGTATTACCTAATTACTCATCATAAAACATTTCTTAAAAATACACAGCGTACAGCAATTGAAAGACACAGATCTTGTGAATCCAGACAATATTTCAGATTTTCTAAGTGTTTTACAGCGAAAACACAATATATCGTTATATTAGTATACCACATGTGCAAACATCACCCCAGCATTGATTCAAGGCAAAAAGAGCGATAACGTTATCACCACCAAAATATATTAATTTTTTCACTAACCTTCTCAGAATTCTTCAGATGACAGTCCTGTAACATCATATTACACAATGCATATAGAGTTTGTTCGAAAATGTGCATATTTAGCGGCACAAATCGTGCTTATACAATGAAAATAGTGTCCAACTACTCAAGCAATCGGTCCGGCGCCATCTTGGAAAGACACCTATTTTTATCGAAAACTATTCATAAACTTGACTAAAAAAATACAGGTTGGACAGCAATTGAAAGACAAATTAGTTCTTAATGCAATCGCTGAATTACATTTTTAAAATTAACCTTACTGCGCAATACAGGGTGCGCTAAAGCGAAGCTACCCAAAAATTAATGGCGGCTTATGCATTTAACATTTTTCAACAGAACAACGATTTATCAGCATAAATAGTTCTTACTTTTAGATGAACTCCCATCAGAATCTTGGGAAAGGTGTCCTTTGTCCAGAACAATCGTCTTTTGGTCGAAAGATGTCCTCTTGTCCTGTCGAAATGGCCACTAACGTTCGGCATGTGCCGGAAAAGTGTCCAACTCTTGAAAGTGCGTCACAAAGAAATGCCAGAAAATCGCAATAACCTGATATAAATTGCTATAAGTCGGTTTAAATTAACTACCTTATGATGTCTTTAACAACTATAACGAATAAAAACATGACCGGAGATATAGAACTGGCTAAACCAAAGCTTGGAAGGAGGCCAGTCCGACGTCCATTCTGCGTCAGGCGCACGGTTGAAAAGGAAGGTACTTCCGTGCCAGGGTCTTATATAAGGTCCCAGATTGCGCAATCGACTCCATTCAAATTGTCACCACTTACTGACATCTAGAGGAAGGCGTATGCAGTGTTTGTAGCCCCACAGCGTTCACAGGGACTTATAAACTGACCTGGGAACAGGGACCTCGATTTCAGAAATCTCACTCCCTGGCAGGAAATGTGCTGCAGAAGGAGTTCTGTTTCACTCAGAGACATAATTCAAACGGTTTTAGAAACTAGAGAGTGTTTTCTATCCAATAGTAATAATAATATGCCTATTGTATGAGCAAGAATTGAGTACGAGGCAGTTTAATTTGGGGATCAATTTTCACAAAGTCGAAACAGCACCCCCTATACTCTCAAGAGGTTTAAATAAATTAAAAGAAAAGGATAGGTCTCCCCCATGAGACCCTCTCCGGGATACCGTCTTCTGGGCTCCGGGTCTTGCTGTATCATGTCGGGCACAAAAACTGAACTCCCTCCTTTTAGCTCAGGCACCGTCTCCAACTATACGGAAGTCACCTTTCTTCCCCCAGTCCCTCTCTTTTGTGATCTGCCTTCTGGCAGCTTTATGGGACTCGTACAGCTGGTGAGCAATCAGCCCTTGATTACCCACCATCGAGAACTGGCACGTCCAGCAGAGGGAGCCAATGCCTCGTGATGTAGACTCCGTCTGCCAGCAGGCCTCGACGAGTCTCCCCCTGGAGGCTGACCTGCTGTATGCCACACACCCCCCACCCCCCTTAGCTCTGTCGGGGAGGGGGCTGTTGAAAGTGCGACGTCTGTCTCCCTTCTCGATAGGGCATCCACGTTTCCATGCTTCGCCCCTGACCTGTGCACAATAGAAGAAGAGAAGCGTTGAAGGGACAAGAACCACCTGGTGACCCAATCATTTGTGTCCCTTCCCCTGGCCATCCAGACCAGGGGAGCATGGTCAGTGACCAGGGTGGAGTGGGTACCTAACAGGTAATAATTTAGAGTCTCGCGCCCACTTCACCGCTCGACACTCTTTCTCAACAATCAAGTACTTTTTCTCTCTAGGTATTAGCTTGCGGCTTATGTATATGATGGGGTGCACCTCCCCATCATGTATCTGGGACAGAACGGCCCCTAGTCCCGTGTCACATGCATCCGTCTGGACTAACATCGGCACCTGGAAATCGGGCGTTACGAGAATCGGTTGGGAGCACAGTGCTTCCTTCAGGCACCTGAATGCCGCTTCTGTCTCGTCCGTCCATTTCACTGTTTTCGGGAGGCGGGCCCAAGTTAGGTTGGTGAGAGGGGAAGCTATAGCCGCAAAGTTGGGGATAAACCGGCTATAGTATCCTGCCAGTCCCAGGAAGGACTTGACCTGTGTCTTGGTGCATGGAACGGGCCAGTCACGTACCGTGTGAACCTTCCTCTCCTGGGGCTTGATGTTCCCCCGTCCGATCAAATACCCCAGGTACTCCACCTCCTCGAACTTGAGTTTGCATTTCTTGGGGTTCGCTGTCAACCCGGCCTGCCTAAGCGCGTCCAGCACCGCCTGAGGCGCGTCAGGTGCTCTTCCCAACCTTGGCTGTGGATGATGATATCATCCAAATAGGCCGCTGCGTACTGCTGGTGGGGTCGAAGTACTTTGTCCATCAGGCGCTGGAATGTGGGTGGGGCTCTGTGGAGACCGAACGGGAGCACCCGGTACTGATATAGTCCATCGGGTGTCGAAAACGCCATCTTCTCCCAGGAGGAGGCTGTCAAAGGTACCTGCCAATATCATTTGGTCAGGTCAAGGGTGCTGATGTACCGGGCCTTTCCCAATCGGTCGATGAGTTCGTCCACTCTCGGCATGGGGTAGGCGTCGAACAAGCTGATGTCGTTCACACCCCGGAAATCATTACAGAAGCGCAGGCTACCGTCCAGTTTGTGCACCAACATGATGGGGCTGCACCATGCACCGTGGGACTCTTCAATGACTCGTCCACTTCATAGGCTTCCTTCGGGCCTCCGGAAACCGATATGGCTGTTTTCATACAGTTTCCCCGGGCTGGGTACGGATGTGGTGTTCAATGCGGGTCGTGCGGCCTGGCTTCTCGGAGAACACCGCCATGTTCCAATCGACGAGCTCCCTGAGCGCTTGCTTCTGGGCCGGGGTCCTCAAATGCTCAGTACCACCACTGGTACCGTTGGCGCCCTGGGTCCCGACCACAACACGGCCAAGGCTGTCCTCTCATGGCACTTCTTCAACAGGTTCACGTGGGAAATCTGTTAGGGTTTCCGTCACCCCGGTTGCCGTACGCGGTAATTGATGGGTCCCAGCTTCTCTATCACCTCGTATTGCCCATGCCATGTTGCCAGGAACTTACTTTCGGCCGTGGGGATTAATACCAACACCCTGTCTCCCACCTGGAATTCTCGGGGCTGGGGTCCCCGATTGTAGACCTGGGCTTGGGTGCGTTGGGCCATCTCCATATGTTCCCTTATCACTGGCCATATGGCTGTCATCCGCTCCCTCATCGTCTCCACGTGCTCTACCACACTGCGTAAGGGGGTCGGTTGGGCTTCCCACACCTCCTTGGCGAGGTCCAGTAGGCCGCATGGCCTCCTCCAGTAGAGGAGTTCGAAAGGGGAAAACCCAATGGAGGACTGGGGTACTTCTTGTATTGAGAACATTAGGTGGGGTAGTATCTGGTCCCAGTTCTTCCCGTCCTGCTCGATGACCTTCCGCAGCATTTGTTTGAGTGTTTTTTGAACCTCTCGGCGAGCCCATCTGTCTGCGGGTGAAAGACGGAGGTCCGGATCTGCTTGATCTGCAGGAGAGGACACAAATCTTTCAGGATCTCGTTCGGGATGCCCACCCGGCTAAAGAGGTGAAACAGCTCCCGGGCGATTCCCTTGGATACCGCCACCCATAGGGGAATGGCCTCGGGATACCGGGTGGCATAATCTACTATCACCAGGATGTACCGGTGTCCTCATGCTGTTTTTACCAGTGGGTTTCGGAAGTGTGCTTTTGGGGCAGTGAGTTGACACTCCAGGCAGCTGCAGCAGTAGTCTTCCACGGCCCTCCTCATCCCGGACCAGTGGAACCGGACAGCAATCCGTTCCCGGGTCTTCTCCATTCCCAGGTGCGCCTCCAACAGGTGAAGAACCAACCACCCGGGGTCGTCGGTGGCGGGTCGGCCCTAACCCAGCCGTCTCTCCACGGGTTTGCGGTCCTTTGGCCCTGCCGACTGTCGGATCGGGGTACACAGCGGTGGGGCTGTCCTTCCGTCCCCTCGAGTGGGTCGCCGATTCGGCCCGGCTCCCACTCAGCAGGGCTTGAGTGTTCTGATTCGTCTCCACTGCTTCCAGGAGGCCCTCCAAGGTCTGGGGCGCGCATAGACTCGCTGCCCTCTTCATGTCGTGGGGTAGCGCCCGTAAGAAGCAATCCAGGACCACTTTGTCGAGGATGGAGATACCTCCTTTTTGTTCGCGCCTTTAGTTCACAAATTCAAATTCACGACGCGCAGGCCAGACGAAGTCAAAAAATTCCATTACAGTTCGTAGAAACATGTCAAACGATGTATAGAATCAATCTTTAGGATGTTAACATAAATCTTCAATAATGTTTCAACCGGAGATTTCCTTTGTCTTTAGAAACGCAATGGAACGCAGCTACCTCTCACGGGAGCGCGCCTGAATGAGCTCATAGCACTCTGGCAGACCTCTTACTCAATCAGCTCTCATTCTCCCCCACTTCACAGTAAAAACCTCAAACACGGTTCTAAAGACTGTTGACATCTAGTGAAAGCCTTGGGAAGTGTAATCGGACCAAACTGTATCCTGGATAGGCAAAGAGTTGAAACTACAAACCTCAGATTTCCCACTTCCTGGTTGGATTTTTTCTCAGGTTTTTGTCTGCCATATGAGTTCTGTTATACTCACAGACATCATTCAAACAGTTTTAGAAACTTCAGAGTGTTTCCTATCCAAATATACTAATAATATGCATATCCTAGCTTCTGGGCCTGAGGAGCAGGCAGTTTACTCTGGGCACCTTATTTATCCAAGCTACTCAATACTGCCCCCAAGCCATAATACGTTTTTTTAAGGCGAAAATACAGAGGAGGAACTTCTTGATTCAATTAAAGCATTTAAGTCCAGGAAAACTCCAGGGCTGGATGACATACCAGTTGAGGTATACCAAACCTTTTGATACACTCAGAGTACCATTATTAGCATGTTTTAACCACTCCTATGTAAATGGTTGATTATCAGACACTCATCAAGGTCTGATTTCATTGTTACTGAAACAGGATACAAGTGGGAAATATATACATCCAGTCCATTAAAAAAATTGGAGGCCCTTTACACTCCACTGTTGTGATGCAAAAATTCTAGAAAAATGTATAGTGCATAGAAATAAAAGGTATTGTCGGACGTTATTCATTCTAATCAGACAGGTTTTTTAAATGGACGATACATTGGAGATAATATAAGGCAACTACTGGAAACAATAGAACACCATGCCTGCTATTCATAGCGGATATTGAAAAGGCTTTTGATAAAGTACGACTGGAGTTTATATATAAATGCCTGGGACATTTCATTTTGGAGAATCTTTTATAAAATGGGTTAAAATCATGTATAGTAACCCTAAGTGTAAAATAGTAAATCATGGCTACTTCTCAGAAAGTTTTAAAATGTAAAGAGGAGTAAAACAAGGTTGTCCACTATTGGCATATCTATTTATTATGGCCATCGAAATGTTAGCTATTAAAATCAGATCCAACAATAATATCAAGGGATTAGAAATACAGGGCTTAAAAACAATGGTGTCATTGTACGCTGATGATTCATGTTTTCTTTTAAATCCACAACTTAGATCCCTCCACAGCCTCATAGAGGATCTAGATATTTTTTCTAACCTCTCTGGATTACAACCAAATTATGACAAGTGTACTATATTACATATTGTATCAGTAAAAAAATACTACTTTTACTTTACCATGTAGTTTACCAATAAAATGGTTGGATGGTGATGTGGATATACTCGGTATTCATATCCCAAAATAAATAAATGATCTCACTCCAATAAATGTTTATAGAAAGTTAGTAAAAATAGATAAGATCTTGCTATCATGGAAAGGTAAATACCTTTCCAGTTTACCTATTTGCTTATGATCCTGCCTACACCTAGCGAACAGGTTTTTTTAATTATATGAGAAAAAAATATTCAATTTTATTTGGAACGGCTAGCCAGACAACATTAAAAGGGCCTTATTATATAATGAATATGAATTTGGAGGGCAGAAATGATTAAATATTAAAGCATTAGACGTCTCACTAAAGGCTTCAGTCATTCAAAAGTTATACTTAAATCCGAACGTGTTCTCTAGAAAATTTGTAAGAAGGTCTCACCCTATGTTCAAGAAAGGCCTTTTTTCCTTTATTCAGATTACAACCTCTCACTTTCAGTTATTTGAATATCTCGTTATTTGTAATACAAGCCATAGAAAGTTAGTTGCAATTTCAATTTAATCCACCAGAAAAGACAGAACAAATAATACAACAAATATTGTGGTTAAACTTAAATATACTAATTGATTAAAAAATTTCTTTTTTTATTTAAAAAAAGTAATCTTTGTAAATAATATCATAAATATGACTGGTTTAGTTGTCATACATGTCATAGTTACTGGTTATTTGGACATATCACGATTTCGCCGGTGTTAGCATCTTTTGTATTTTTGAAAGGGGAGGGGACATTTGGTCCATAGACTTGCCTGTAACTTGCAAAGAGAGAGGGTGGAGCTATGGACCAAATGTCCCCTCTACTTCCGAAATTTGAAAGATGTATGTCCGCATACTTTTGGTCATGCAGTGTATGTGATCCCTTTTGTCTTTCAGTTTAAAAAACATATTTCCTCTTACCTCATATCCAGTGGGAAGACATTAAATATGCTTGAGAGGTAGTTGGTCCCAGAGGCTCTAATTTAGCAACAGATTTTTATGATAATAAAGCTTGATACTGTAAAAAAGCAGCCCGGAACACAGCAAAGACCCATATTAAAATATTCTGAACAACTTTGGCTTCAGGTGTCAATCAAAAGCTGCTTAGGATAAAAAGTCTGTCATGTGCAACGTCACAAACAGTTGCATGGCACCCAGAAAAGCCACTGTATTTTCCCAATCAATTTTTTACAAAGAAAATGTCTGAGTTCGAGAGCATCAAAACCGGTATGTATCATATTAATTGTGACTGACTGATTTACAAATAATAATACATTTTTTATGATGCAAGGTGGTTTATAGATCAGTCAGTCAGCAGTCGTCTGCACTGCCCAATGGAAACTCTGCTTGAACAACACGGTCTGCACTGCCCAATGGAAACTCTGCTTGAACAACACGGTCTGCACTGCCCAATGGAAACTCTGCTTGAACAACACGGTCTGCACTGCCCAATGGAAACTCTGCTTGAACAACACGGTCTGCACTGCCCAATGGAAACTCTGCTTGAACAACACGGTTAATGTTCGGGGGCATGCAATGCATGGGTTGTCCTCTCTCTCTCGGTGCCGCTAAATTACGCACCTCTCAATGTCTTTTATTCCCCTCTAATTGAGTGCTCTAATGCAACTGCAGGGCATGTGTAGTAGCATTATGAAAAAAGAAATGGCTTCTGTCTACATTGTCATTTTTTTTCATCTGTATGTCCTGTAGTAGCCCTAAGTTTAAAGTTAGGGGACAGTGGCCCGAAAAATTGTAGTCCCCCCATTCCCCTTTTGGCGACAGATCGTGGCAATTAAAAAAAGATGAGCCTACAAAACTTCCCATATTCACAAAATAGAACTGAATCGCTTCGATTTCCAGCCGACAGATAAAAAAATAAATAGTGTCTAAAATATTCAGGGGGATGTTATTAGTGTTGTGTTTCGCAGTTTCATCGTGGCCAGGGCGCGATCGAGGGGTCGTAAGGTGTTTTTGGGGTTTAGCCATGCGCTCCTAAACCCCTCCGAGGAGGAAGAGCGGAGAGAGAACAGCAGAGAGAAAGAAAGGAGAGAGGAGGTGAGGGAAAACGGCAGAGAGAAAGAAAGGAGAGGGGAAGAGGCGGAGAGGGAAAGCAGCAGAGAGAAATAAAGGAGAGCGGAAGAGGGGGAGTGGGAAAACAGCAGAGAGAAATAAAGGAGAGAGTTAGAGGGGGAGTGGGAAAACAGCAGAGAAATAAAGGAGAGAGGAAGAGGGGGAGAGGGAGAACAGCAGAGAGCAATAAAGGTGATAGGAAGAGGGGGAGAGGGAGGAAGGGAAATGGAGAGAACAGCAGAGAGAGAAAGGAGAGACACGCTGGAGAAAAAGCCAGATGCCCCTGCTGTTCGCAGCTCTGCCACTGTTGCATTGGGTTTGGTTCAAAACATGAAAAAGCACAGAGGAGAGGAGAGTTCCTCACATAGAACTCCCTTCCATCTCATATAGTGCAAGTAAAGCAACACCTCACGGCACAAAGCCTCTCCCCCATGTGACCACATTTTTGTTTGTATATACTGACACACACACACACACGAGGCAGACAAGGGGATAACATAGTACACAATGTCCAGCGGCAAATTAAACTGATGTTGTGTCAGCCCCTAGGTGATTTACACTCAGTGGGCCAGTTTATTAGGTACACCCATCTCGTACCGGGTCAGACCCCCCTTTGCCAAATATGTGTACATTTGTGTCTTTAGCTGTAGTTGTTTTGCATATATAAGTATGTCATGTTTATGTTAATGTTTTAAATGTCTGTAAATTGCAACGTATTTTTGTCTGTAATGCCCTTTTCGTTGTGTGTCAGACCCCAGGAAGACTTGCCGTGAACATTGGCGTCGGCTAATGGGGATCCTAATAAAAAAAAACATAAAAAGAGTGGAGATCCATGGAGCTGCCTCGGACTCTCCTCTCCTACTGTACTGCTCACATCATCCTCGATAAGGCCATCGAGCCAATAACAGAAGAAATACAGTAATAAGGTTATAACTTTAGCTTACATTAGATTGTAATGCACAGTAGGCTAACACATAGTGAGCAGTGTTGGTCTCTGCTCTACATCTCAAAGGAACATCTATAAAAGAGAGAAATGTTTCCCACTGCCAGCCCACTTGTTTGTATTTTGCTGATTGTGTGTGTCTTTAGGTAGCTTGGAATCTACACAGATGTAAGAGCGCTTTCTCTCCGCTGAGGTACGGCTCTGCTGTTCCCATGCAAACACACTGCAGAGTGAGGTAGTGTGTGTGTCCTCACTGGTAAGGCTTAGACGCTGAGGGCTTATGCCTGACGGTCACACATTGACACTAATACGAAAACACTGGCATGCACACACACAATAGAATGGAAACAGATGACCCTTTTTACCGTAAATGACTCTCTGTACCTGGCAACGTACATTGAATGGAATATGAACCATAACAGTCTAAGCCCTGTCTAAGCCGGGGGGGTTCTACTAAGCTATATGGAATTGTTTTAAGAAGGTCATACCAAGGTTCATTTAGCTATTTGATTTTGAATTTTAAAACCATTTCAAAACATTTTAAAATCTATCCCTTGTCACCACTTTACAACCTCTCCTTAAGCCACCGAATATTCACCAGACCTCATTGAAAGCAAAGGGATGAGTGAAAGCAATAATAACCACTTTCCTGTGATCTTTTGTATTTTTCTTTTTTTGTTTCCCCATTTAGCATTTCTGCATCACTCAGGCAGTCTTTACACCTGCTAGCAAGATGACAAAGTTGTATGTCTCAGCTCTCCTCTTTCCGCCCCTCCCCCTCACTTCGCAATAAATCTCTGTTTCCCCATCCCCACTCCATCAGCTCTGTAATCAAACATTCACCTCTTTCACCAGGAAGGAAGCTCGCTCTCCGTGATGGAAGTCTGTGTGTGTGCATCAGTGTGTGTTTACCTCCATTCTAATGGATTAGGACAGGCAAATGATGCCCCCTCTGCTCACATCAGACCCAATCAAGCATTTAAAATGGGAACCCTTTATAAAAGCCCACCCAGCAGCCTGCCCTTTGTAAACTGGAGCCCATCACTCAGGGAACTGGGTATTTAATCATGGATAGGGATACAATTTGTCCGTCTCACTATCATGGAGCTCAATCTCGGCTCAGTTCCAGTTGTCTTTCCCCCTGAAAAGGTTCCTGGATCAGTGAGGAAGCAAGTAAACAAAGCCCAGAGAGGGGTGCGTGTGTGTGTGTGTGTGAGAGAGAGAGAGATAACCATCTGGTCTGAGCTCAGTCACATCAATGCTGGAAATTGGAAGGTGAGATGAGAGGTCCCTAAGCAGATGTTTCAGGAAGATCTTTGACTGAGTGAAAGGGGGCAGAGGTGGATGCTGACTGTAGATTGTCAGTTAAGTTTGAAATGCACTACTTGGAAAAATCATGTCTTGCTTATGAAGGCCACAGGCTCACGAGAGTTTGTGTTTCTAGTGGAGCACTTCTAAGTTTGTAGTTGAACTAAGCCACCTTTCTGATAATTAACAATAATATCTTCAGTGCCTACTGAAAGTCTACACACCACGTGCACAGTATGTACAATTTGCTGCCTTTTCGGACCCCTGTAGGTATCAGCGACTAACAGTCATGCAAACGATGCCACCTCTGCTCACATCAGACCCAATCAGTTAAAATGGGCACCCTTTCCCCAGCAGCCTGCCCTGTGTAAACCGGAGCCCATCATCACTGAAGGAGCTGGGTATTTAATCACGGATAGGGACACTATTTGTCCGTCTCACCCCCAGGGAGTTCAATCTCGGCTCAGTTGTCTGTCTCTTCCCCTGAAAAGGCTCCTGAATCAGTGAGGATGCAAGAAAACAAAGCCTAGCTCAGAGAGTGAGTGATACATAAAAAATATCTACAGTGCCTAGTGAAAGTCTACACACCCCTTTCACAGTTTGCACATTTTGCTGCCCTTTAGGACCACTGTAGGTATCAAATAACAAATATGACCGACTACCTTGTTTTGGTCTTATGTATCAAAATTTGAAATGGTATATCATATACTATAAGGGCACAAGGCGAGACCCAGATGCAGACATGGGAGGCAGATGGTTTGAGTCTTTGATATTTATTATAACCCAAAAAGGGTGGGCAAGAGAATGGTCGTGGACAGGTAAAAGTCTAAACCAGTTCAGAGTCCAGGAGGTAGAGTGTGGCAGGCAGGCTCGAGGTCAGGGCAGGCAGAATGGTCAAGCAGGCGAGTACAGAGTCCAGAAAACAGGCAAGGGTCAAAACCAGGAGGACGAGCAAAATAGAATAGAAAAAGCAGGAGCACTGTCAAAACACGCTGGTTGACTTTAAAACATACAAGACGAACTGGCACAGAGATACATGAAACACAGGGATAAATACACCGGGGAAAATAAGCGACACCTGGAGGGGGTGGGGACAATCACTACGACAGGTGAAACAGATCAGGGTGTGACATACACTGCATTTGAGGAACAATGGGAAAGTCATTCTGATTTGAAAGTTGACAAACTTGTAACCTCACTTTTGAGAAAAGGGCCTTTGAATACTTTTGGTACCTACTGGAGAGCTCTTTGTCGACACCCTCTTAAGCTTTAGCCCCTACCCAAACTCTGACTAGTTTACTCTCCCTAGCAGAGCTGGTTAGGCTGTTTTCATCTTATCCAGAGCGTTGGTGACTGTAACTGTGCTGCTGGCAACAATTTAATTACGCTTTTTTTGCTGACATTTACCGACACCGGCCATATTCAACAGGTGTTGAGCATTCGTAAATTCATCAGTTATTCTTCGCTCTGACACACAGACGAGAGTGCTCTGAAATCGGAGTAGATGGCCAGACTGAATTTACGAATTGGTTACTTGCTAGCTAGCTAGCTAAACAATGAACCATAATCACAACTCATGACATTACTACCATGCATGAATCTGCAGGTAGCTAACCAACGTCTATCAACAGTTGTCGCAGTGACATTCTATTGAAATTGATACTTGCATAGTGGAGTCTTTTGTTAGACATATAGCTAGCTAGCTAAACAATTAACCATAATCCCAACTCATGACGTTACTACCCTGCATGAATCTGCACGTACCTAACCAACGTCTAACAACAGTTGTCGCAGTGATATTCTATTGAAATGGATACTTGCATAGTTGAGTATTTTAAGACAAGTAGCTAGCTAGCTAGCTAAACAATTAACCATAATACCAACTCATGACGTTACTACTCTGCATGAATCTGCAGGTAGCTAACCAATATCTGAAAATGTAGCTAGCTAGACTCTTACCCGTATACATCATTTATGGATGGATGCGTCTCCTGTCGGATGCCATGGTTGCCCTTAGTTTGAAGATGTAATCTGGAGACAGGTGTTTTCTCCATCTCCTTAGCTATCATACTCGAATTCTACTGATTTCAAAACTCGGTCCTCCAGAAAGTGGAGAGCACATATGCAGATTTACTACACAATACTTTTTTTTAAGCCACGTTAGACAGGTTTACCTACACATAATGACCAGCTCAAATAGAAAGAACAGTGCTATATGGCAGACCAATCCAAACTCATCTCTCAGCATGTCCAGCCCACTCATCTCAGACAATCATGGCTAGCGGGAAGGTTGCTGTCTTTTTCTGTGGCTAAACCAACTAGGCTCGTAATTTAACAACTGTATTTGTATTTACAGATGGCATACAAGTTTATTAAGGCACATGAAAGTTCACATGTTCGAGAAGGCATTTATGTCAAACGCATTTTGATTCACAAAAAAGTTTACATTCAAACGGCTCTCCTGTGAAGTAGTGACCCGCGACATATGCCTAGTTTCCTGAAACGAGTCACAAATATTTCAAAAATATTTGATGAAACACTGAATTTGGCCTTACTGCTATTTGTCGATAGAAATGCCTCAAATAACAGATTGTTACATTAGAAAAGAGATTGTAAAAGTGAAAGTCATCCAGTAAAATATTACTTGAGTAAAAGTTTAGAAGTATCTGGTTTTAAATGTACAGTGGTGGAAAAGGTACTAAACTGTCATACTTGATTAAAAGTATGCAATACATCAAATTCCTTATAGTAAGCAAACCAGATGGTACACATTTCTTTTTTAAATGACGGACAAACAGGGGCACACTCCAACACTCAGACATGATTTACAAACGCAATATTTGTGTTTGGTGAGTCCGCCAGATCAGAGGCAGTATGGATGACAACGCGTTAGATTGATAGGTGCATGAATTGTGCCATAATGCTGTCATCTGAGCATTAGAAATGTGACTAGTACTTTTGAGTGTCAGGGAAAATGTATGGGCTTCTTTAACTTCTCTAGGGTATGTGGGACGGTAGCGTCCCACCTCGTCAACAGCCAGTGAAACTGCAGGGCGCCAAATTCAAAACAACAGAAATCCCATAATTTAAATTCCTTAAACATACAAGTATTTTACACCATTTTAAAGCTACACTTGTTGTAAATTCAGCCAAAGTGTCCGATTTCAAAAAGGTTTTACGACGAAAGCACACCAAACGATTATGTTAGGTATGAGCCAAGTCACAGAAAAAGACAGCCATTTTTCCAGCCAAAGAGAGCAGTAACAAAAAGCAGAAATAGAGAAAATTAATCACTAACCTTTGATGATCTTCATCAGATGACACTCATAGGACTTCATGTTACACAATACATGTATGTTTTGTTCGGTAAAGTTCATATTTATATCCAAAAATCTGAGTTTAGGCGACGCTACTGTCTCACAGAAAATGCAGAGCGCCATATTCAAATTAATTACTATGAAAATTACTATAAAATCAAACTTTCATTAAATCACACATGAAATATACCAAATTAAAGCTACACTGGTTGTGAATCCAGCCAACATGTCAGAATTCAAATAGGCTTTATGGCGAAAGCATACAATGCTATTATCTGAGGATAGCAAAATTGTAAACAAAGAGAGATACGCATATTTCAACCCTGCAGGCACGACAAAACGCAGAAATAAAAATATAATTCATGCCTTACCTTTGACGAGCTTCTGTTGTTGGCACTCCAATATGTCCCATAAACATCACAAATGGTCCTTTTGTTCGATTAATTCCGTCGATATATATCCAAAATGTCCATTTATTTGGCGCGTTTGATCCAGAAAAACACAGGTTCCAACTTGCTCAAACGTCACGACAAAATATCTCAAAGGTTACCTGTAAACTTTGCCAAAAAATGTCAAACTACTTTTGTAATACAACTTTAGGTATTTTTTAACGTTAATAATCGATAAAATTTAAGACGGGATGATCTGTGTTCAATACAGGATTAAAACCAAATGTAGCATGCCTTCTGGTAATGCGCTTCAATCTAACAGGACACCTAGAGTGACTCGACTTCAAGATGGCCGTATTTCATCATTACACAAAGGAATAACCTCAACCAATTTCTCAGGACTGTTGACATCCAGTGGAAGCCGTAGGAAATGCAAGCAGTTAGCTTAGAAATCTGGTTTCCCAATGAAACCTAATTGAAAAGAGAGTGACCTCAAAAAAAAAATTCTGAATGGTTTGTCCTCGGGGTTTCGCCTGCTACATATGTTCTGTTATACTCACAGACATGATTCAAACAGTTTTAGAAACGTCAGAGTGTTTTCTATCCAAATCTACTAATAATATGCATATCTTATCTTCTGGGGATGAGTAGCTGGCAGTTGAATTTGGGTATGCTTTTCATCCAAACGTGAAAATCCTGTCCACTACCCTAGAGAAGTTAAGGAAGACCCAGATGCAGACAGTGTCGAAGTAACACATTTTTATCACTAGAACAGGGGCAGGCAAAATGACAGGTCAAGGGCAGGCAGAGATCAGTAATCCAGGGCGGCGTGACAAGGTACAGAACGGCAGGCAGGCTTAGGGTCAGGGCAGGCAGAATGGTCAAACTTGGAAAACTAGAAAACAGGACCTATAGAAAAAGACAGGAGCAAGGGGAAAAACGCTGGTAGGCTTGATGGACAAAACAAACTGGGAACACAGGTATAAATACAATGGGGATAATGGGGAAGATCGGCGACACCTGGAGGGGGGTGGAGACAAGCACAAAGACAGGTGAAATAGATCAGGGTGTGACAAACATTAATAGTAAAGTACAGGTACACCCCAAAAAACTACTTAAATAGTACTTTCAAGTATTTTTACTTAAGACTTCTTTGGTTACTACATGATTCCATATGTGTTATATAAGTAGCCACCCTTTGCCTTGATGACAGCTTTGCACACACTTGGCATTCTCTAAACCAGCTTCATGAGGAATGGTTTTCCAACAGTTTTGAAGGAGTTCCCACATATACTGAGCACTTGTTGGATGCTTTTTGCTTTTCCTTCACTCTGCGGTCCAACTCATCCCAAACCATCTCAATTGGGTTGAGGTCGGGTGATTGTGGAGGCCAGGTCATCTGATAGAGCAATCATCACTCTCCTTCTTGGTCAAATAGCCCTTACACAGCCTGGAGGTGTGTTTTGGGTCATTGTCCTGTTAAAAACTGATTAAAAAATTTTGTTAAAAAATGATAGTCCCACTATGCAAAAACCAGATGGGATGGCGTATCGCTGCAGAATGCTGTGGTAGTTATGCTAGTTAAGTGTGCCTTGAATTCTAAATAAATCACAGACAGTGTCACCAGCAAAGCACCCCCACACCATCACACCTCCTCCTCCATGCTTCACGGTGGGAAGCGCACATGCAGAGATCATTCGGCGCCGACAGAGATGGCCGCCTCGCTTTGCGTTCCTAGGAAACTCTGCAGTATTTTTTTTTTTTAATTTTATTTCTTACTATGTTACCCCAGGAAATCTTAGGTTTTATTACATACAGGTTTTATTACATACAGGTTTTATTCATACAGTCTATAGTTGCAATAGAGGAACTATTGGATATAAGAGCAACGTCAACTCAACTCAACATTTCGACCTGGAATACAACTTTCCCAAAGCGGAGCCTCTGTTTGGTCCACCACCCAGGACAATGGATCGGATCCCAGTAGGCGTCCCAAAACAACGGCGCCGCAGAATGGGCAGATGGAGCGGTCTTCTGATCAGGCTCTGTAAACAGGCACATCGCACATCACGCACCGCTCCAGAGCATACTACTCGCCAATGTCCAGTCTCTTGACAACAAGGTAGACGAAGTCCAAGCAAGGGTTGCCTTCTAGAGAGACAGAGATTGTAACGTTCTTTGTTTCACGGAAACATGGCTCACTCGGGATACGTCATCGGAGTCAGTACAGCCACCTGGCTTCTTCACGCATGGCGCCGACCGAAACAAACATCTCTCTGGTAAGAAGAAGGGCGGGAGTGTATGCCTTATGATTAACGAGACGTGGTGTGATCATAACAACATACAGGAACTCAAGTCCTTTTGTTCACCTGACCTAGAATTCCTTACAATAAAATGCCAACCGCATTATCTACCAAGAGAATTCTCTTCGATCATAATCACAGTCGTGTATATCCCCCCATCGACGGCCCTGAAATAACTTCATTTGACTCTATGTAAACTGGAAACTACATATCCTGAGGATGCAATTATTGTAGCAGGGGATTTTAACAAGGCTAATCTGAAAACACGGCTCCCTAAATTTTATCAGCATATCGAATGTGCGACCCGGGCTGGCAAAACCCTGGATCATTGTTATTCTAACTTCTGCGACACATATAAAGCCCTCCCCCGCCCTCCTTTCGGAAAATCTGACCACGACGCCATTTTGTTGCTCCCAGCCTATAGACATAAACTAAAACAGGAAGCCCCCATGCTCAGGTCTGTTCAACGCTAGTCCGACCAATCGGATTCCATGCTTTATGATTGCTTCGATCATGTGTACTGGGATATGTTCCACATAGCGTCGGACAATAACATTGATGAATACGCTGGTTCGGTGAGCGAGTTTATTAGCAAGTGCATCGGTGATTTTGTACCCACAGCGTCTATTAAAACATTCCCCAACCAGAAACCGTGGATTGATGGCAGCATCCGCGCAAACCTGAAAGCGCGAACCACTGCTTTTAACTTCTTGCGACTACAGGGGGTGCTGTTCCGAATTAGCATTTTGTCGTCTCCAAATTAAACTGCCTAGTACTCAATTCTTGCTCGTACAATATGCATATTATTAATTCTATTGGATAGAAAACACTTTCTAGTTTCATACAACGTTGGAATTATGTCTGTGGGTGACCCAGAACTCTTTCTACAGCGAAATCCATGACAGACAGTGAAAGGTCTGAGAGCGAAGCTCTGGTTTCAGATCAGTTTTTAAGGTCTCTGTCTATCCTATGGAACGACACGAACTGCACCCGCCTTCCCCTGGATGTCAGTAACCAATGAGAAGTGGAATGGGCCTTCTAGGTAGCTCTCAGAGGTTATAAAAGACCAAGGAGTGAGAGTAGCCCCCCTTTCGACGCTCGCCCTTACGCAGGAAGGGACCTCCGGATGCCATTTTCACAGGCTCGGTTATCAACGTGAAATGTATCCGTCTGTAATTTAATTCGATATAGGACTTAGAAACATCGTAAGGTAGTTAATTTAAACCGTTTTATAGCAATTTATATCCGTTTAGTGCGATTTTGATGCATTTCTATGTGAAGCACCGGGCACATTTCGGGGTCCCGGTCGAACGTTAGCGGGCATTTAGACGGACAAAGGACATCTTTCGACCAAAAGAAGATTAGACCCAAGAAAGAATACATTGCCCAAGAATCTGATGGAAAATCACCTCATAGTAAGTAATATTTAATATGATAAATCGTTGTTCTGTCGAAATATTTTAAACGCATATTTCGCCATTTTGTTTTCTATCCCTTCGCTTGGCGAACCCTGTATTGCACAGTAAGGATAATTTTAGAAATGTAAATCAGCGATTGCATTAAGAACTAATTTGTCTTTCGATTCCTGTCAACCCTGTATTTTTTAGTCAAGTATATGATTAGCTATTGATTAAACTAGATCACTCTGAAAGATGGCGACCGACTTTTCCATGCTGGTTTTGCTACCATCTTCATTGTATAATCACGGTTTTTTATGGCTAAATATGCACATTTTCGAACAAACAATATATGTATGTTGTAATATGATGTTACAGGAGTGTCAACGGAAGAATTCTGAGAAGGTTAGTGAAAAAATTAATATCTTTTGGCGATGATTACGTTATCGCTCTTTGGCTTGAATTGATGCTCTGGTATTGTTTGCATATGTGGTATGCTAACTTATCGATTTATTGTGTTTTCGCTGTAAAACGCTTAGAAAATCTGAAATATTGTCTGAAATCACAAGATCTGTGTCTTTCCATTGCTATGCTTTGTCTATTTTTATGAAATGTTTTATGATGAGTAAATTGGTCATACACGTTGCTCTCTCTAGTAATTCTAGTCCAGTTGTGACTGTGGGTGCAATTGTAAACTGTGATTTCTACCTGAAATATGCACATTTTTCTAACAAAACCTATCCTATACCATAAATATGTTATCAGACTGTCATCTGAGGAGGTTTTTTCTTGGTTAGTGGCTATCAATATCTTAGTTTAGCCGAATTGGTGATAGCTACTGGTGGAGAGAGAAAATGGTGGACAAAGGAAAAATGGTGTATTTTGCTAACGTGGTTAGCTAATAGATTTACATATTGTGTCTTCCCTGTATAACATTTTAAAAAACAGAAATGATGGGGTTATTCACAAGATCTGTATCTTTCATCTGGTGTCTTGGACTTGTGATTTAATGATATTTAGATGCTACTATTTAATTGTGACGCTATGCTAGCTATGCTAATCAGTGTGGGGGGGGTGGGGGGTGATCCCGGATCCGGGATTGATACTCGTGAAAGGTTAACTTCTCTGCGCTACGGATCCCTTTTACGGGATAATTTTCCTAAACAACCCCTGAATTGCAGGGCGCAAAATATTGCTAAAAATATTTATAATCATGCAATCACAAGTGAAATATACCAAAACACAGCTTAGCTTGTTGTTAATCCACCTATCGTGTCAGATTTTGAAAATATGCTTTGCAGCGAAAGCAATCTAAGCTTTTGTGAGTGTATCAATCAATGCTAGAACAGCTAGCCCCAAATTAGCATGGTCACGAAAGTCAGAAAAGCAATAAAATTAATCGCTTACCTTTGATAATCTTCGGATGTTTGCACTCACGAGACTCCCAGTTACACAACAAATGTTCTTTTTGTTCGATAAATATTACTTTTATAACAAAAAAACGCCATTTGGGTTGCGCGTCATGTTCAGAAAACCAAAGCCTCGTTCCGTTCGACGAAAATTCCAAAAAGTATCCGTAATGGTCGTAGAAACATGTCAAATGTTTTTTATAATCAATCCTCAGGTTGTTTTTAACAAATATAATCGATAATATTTCAACCGGACCGTAACCTATTCAATAAGAGAGAAAAATAAAATGGAGAGCTACCCTCTCGTGTGCAGGAACTAATCAGAGGACACCTGACTAGTTTTGAAAAATCTCGCAAATTTTTCAAAATAAAAGCCTGAAACTATGTCTAAAGCCTGGTCACAGCCTGATGAAGCCATTGGAAAATGAATCTGGTTGATACCCCTTTAAATGGAAGAAAGACGGGCCAGGAAACAGATAAAAAATAAAATGGCCAAGACCAAAGAGCTGTCAAAGGACACCAGAAACAAAATTGTAGACCTGCACCAGGCTGGGAAGACTGAATCTGCAATAGGTAAGCAGCTTGGTTTGACGAAATCAACTGTAGGAGCAATTATTAGGAAATGGAAGACATACAAGACCACTGATAATCTCCCTCGATCTGGGGCTCCACACAAGATCTCACCCCGTGGGGTCAAAATGATCACAAGAATGGTGAGCAAAAATCCCAGAACCACACGGGGGGACCTAGTGAATGACCTGCAGAGAGCTGGGACCAAAGTAACAAAGCCTACCATCAGTAACACACTACGCCGCCAGGGACTCAAATCCTGCAGTGCCAGACGTGTCCCCCTGCTTAAGCCAGTACATGTCCAGGCCCGTCTGAAGTTTGCTAGAGAGCATTTGGATGATCCAGAAGAAGATTGGGAGAATGTCATATGGTCAGATGAAACCAAAATATAACTTTTTGGTAAAAACTCAACTCGTCGTGTTTGGAGGACAAAGAATACTGAGTTGCATCCAAAGAACACCATACCTACTGTGAAGCATGGGGGTGGAAACATCATGCTTTGGGGCTGTTTTTCTGCAAAGGGACCAGGACGACTGATCCGTGTAAAGGAAAGAATGAATGGGGCCAGGTATCGTGAGATTTTGAGTGAAAACCTCCTTCCATCAGCAAGGGCATTGAAGATGAAACGTGGCTGGGTCTTTCAGCATGACAATGTTCCCAAACACACCGCCCAACAACAGCCCCAAAACATCACTGCTCTAGAGGAGATCTACATGGAGGAATGGGCCAAAATACGAGCAACAGTGTGTGAAAACCTTGTGAAGACTTACAGAAAACGTTTGACATCTGTCATTGCCAACAAAGGGTATATAACAAAGTATTGAGATAAACTTTTGTTATTGACCAAATACTTATTTTCCACCATAATTTGCAAATAAATTCATTAAAAATCCTACAATGTGATTTTCTGGATTTTTTTTCTTCTCATTTTGTCTGTCATAGTTGAAGTGTACCTATGATGAAAATTACAGGCCTCTCATCTTTTTAAGTGGGAGAACTTGCACAATTGGTGGCTGACTAAATACTTTTTTGCCCCACTGTATGTTATTAAATGTGTAATATTTAGGAAATGCATTAGAACATTCCACATTACAAATGTAGAGGGCACATCATGCGCTCAGTCTGGACACAAATACACACACACACACACACACACACACACACACATGCACACTCACTCAGCTGGGTCTCCATGTTTGCCTCTCTCCCTGTTTGCCACCGGCAATCTTTACTCATCCAACCGTATAATGGCAGCGATAATTGCACAGACTGCAAGGGATAGTACAGCAGAGGGAAAAAATAGCAAATAAATGCAATACTGTAGAGGAACTTCGGCACTTAACTTTCTCCAGGGTTGGTAGCAACGGTTAGTCCCGGATGTAGGTAAAGTAAAATAGAGATGGAGAATGAGAGAACCAGAAGCTAGCCATTTAAAAAGAGCAGAGCAGCACCTGTCGCCACATTTTCCTTATGAAAAATGTATTAACCCCTACAAAAATAGCCATTAATTATAATCCACATAATAATTCTGATTTCCTGTCGCTGCAAGATTATTTTCTTGCTGTAGCAAACTGTTCAAATTAAGATCCTACATCTGTAGCAATGCCACATTCCCCGAAATGTTTTTTCACAAGTTTTACGGTTGTATGAAGTTGCTTTGCATTTTCATTGTTGTCTTGTGTTATGAAGTACAGTTGAAGTCGGAAGATTACATACACTTGGGTTGGAGTCATTAAAACTCGTTTTTCAACCACTCCACAAATTTCTTGTTAAAAAAAACTATAGTTTTAGCAAGTCGGTTAGGACATCTACTTTGTGCATGACACAAGTAATTTTTCCAACAATTGTTTACAGACAGATTATTTCACTGTATCACAATTCCAGTGGGTCAGAAGTTTACATATACTAAGTTGACTGTGCCTTTAAACAGCTTGGAAAATTCCAGAAGAATATGTCATGGCTTTAGAAGCTTCTGATAAGCTAATTGACATAATTTGAGTCAATTGGAGGTGTACCTGTGGATGTATTTCAAGGCCTACCTTCATACCCAGTGCCTCTTTGCTTGACATCATGGGAAAATCAAAAGAAATCAGCCAAGACCTAAGAAAAAAATTGTAGACCCCCACAAGTCTGGTTCATCCTTGGCAGCAATGTCCAAATGCCTGAAGGTACCACATTCATCTGTACAAACAATAGAATGCAAGTATAAACACCATTGGACCACGCAGCCATCATACCGCTCAGGAAGGAGACTCGTTCTGTCTCCTAGAGATGAACGTATCTTGGTGCAAAACGTTCAAATCAATCCCAGAACAACAGCAAAGGACCTTGTGAAGATGCTGGAGGAAACAGGTACAAAAGTATCTATATCCACAGGAAAATGAGTCCTGTATCGACATAACCTGAAAGGCCGCTCAGCAAGGAAGAAGCCACTGCTCCAAAACCGCCATAAAAAAGCCACACTACGGTTTGCAACTGCACATAGGGACAAAGATCGTACTTTTTGGAGAAATGTCCTCTGGTCTGATGAAACAAAAATAGAACTATTTGACCATAATGACCATTGTTATGTTTGGAGGAAAGAGGGGGTGCTTGCAAGCCGAAGAACACCATCCCAACCGTGAAGCACGGGGGTGGCAGCATCATGCTGTGGGGGTGCTTGGCTGCAGGAGGAACTGGTGCACTTCACAAAATAGATGGCATCATGAGGCAGGAAAATGATGTGGATATATTGAAGCAAAATCTCAAGACATCAGTCAGGAAGTTAAAGCTTGGTCGCAAATGGGTCTTCCAAATGGACAATGACCACAAGCATACTTCCAAAGTTGTGGCAAAATGGCTTAAGGACAACAAAGTCCAGGTATTGGAGTGGCCATCACAAAACCCTGAACTCAATCCTTTAGAAAGTTTGTGGGCAGAACTGAAAAAGTGTTTCCGAGCAAGGAGGCCTACAAACCTGACTCAGTTACAACAGCTCTGTCAGGAGGAATGGGCCAAAATTCACCCAACTTATTGTGGGGTGCTTGTGGAATCCTACCTGAAACGTTTGACCCAAGTTAACCTATTTAAAGGCAATGCTACCAAATACTAATTGAGTGTATGTAAACTTCTGACCCACTGGGAATGTGATGAAAGAAATAAAAGCTGAAATAAATCATTGTCTCTACTGTTATTCTGACATTTCACATTCTTAAAATAAAGTGGTGATCCTAACTGACCTGAGACAGGGAATTTTTTGATAGGATTAAATGTCAGGAATTGTGAAAAACTGAGTTTAAATGTATTTGGCTAAGGTGTATGTAAACTTCCGACTTCAACCGTAAATGTGAGATGCTGGTAGTATTTTTGTGTAGGTGGGGTTTGGAATTGCTACGTGGATTCCATGGTTCCAAAGGTAATAATATTAAGGTGAACATGGCTTGCGGGTGTTGTTTGTGGTGTTTATAAGAATGTGTATGCTATTGGCGTGTGTGGGTGGATCTGCGATGTTGTGTGGATATTATTGTGGCTGGTCATATTGACAGGGAGATTCAGCAGGTTCATTTTGTAATAAGGGAAGGATTCTATTTGCTGTACAGTATATATTTATTTCCATTTCATAACATGCAGAGGCCTCATACTCAAAGGGGGCACAAGGGCACTCAGATTTGTCCTGTTTTTAATATGTTTTGATGTTAAATGAATTACTAAACTATAAAAGCTCTTAAGGAATCAATGTGCATCCTTCATTCAAATTACAATTGAACAGGTAAAGAGGTATGTTTAGACATGATTTTTTTTTACATAGAATTAGACATAATGATTATGGCTCAGGTATTTGAAAAATGCTAAATTCTATGACTTCCAGGCACCACCGCTCCCCGATCCTCAAGTACTTTGTACCCCCTCTAAAGTAATGGGTGCATGGATAACATGCAAAATATTAGATAATATCATATCTTGTCTTTAGATTCTAAAATAACTAATTGTTAGTTACCAGTCTGTGAGTCACAATTTGCCGCTACAGTGATAAAAAAACACAACCAGACAAAAGTATCTTGCATTTCTTATCTCACAAGGATTTTACTAACGTTTCCACTAAACCTCTCCAAAAAGCGAATACTTTGTGTAGGTATTGACGTGGCCATTTTAGGGCACCAGCAATGGCTGTCAACATGGAGCCTTCAACACAGAGATGAATTCTGTCCCCCATTAATACATGAGAGGGTGCTGTTAGGTGGCACTGCATGCGGCCTGTGGTCTGGCTGAGAGAGGAAGATATAGAGCTGTGAAGCATTCCTGAGACCCAGTTGGGTAGGAGGGAGACACAGGTGGCCAGTGGCACCTTAATTGGGGAGGACGGGCTCAAAATAATGGCTGAAATGGAATAACTTCATTCCAGCCATTATCCAATAGCTACAGATGTGCATTTTTTGTATTAATTTCAAGGACAATGTAGTAGACCCTTCAATAATATAGTATACCTAAGGCTGTTGCGTTGACCGTATTATCGCCAAATCGGCGGTCATGAGTCATGAAGACAGTCAAATTCCACATGACCGTTTAGTCACGGTAATTCGGCTTCTCCAAACTCTGATGTTGCTGATGGTCAATAGTAGCCTACCAAACTTGCTAACTGCCTGGTACTCAGCACACTATTGTCCCTCTAATCAATCTGACATCAATGCAAATGTAGTCTATTTCATCTAATCAAACACTTCATGAGAGCCCATAAGCTCATGTTGCGCAGCATTGCTATAGGCTATGCAATTGCGGGTGATGGCCGCTAATAAAAAGACGAGGAACCCATCAACTTTCTATAGGCTGGGCCTGCTATATTTATTTACTAATATTAAGAATGTTGCTTATATTTACAACAGAAAAATAGCCTACCTGGCTGGCATGAAAATAAACCACAGGGAAAAGCATCTTCCATACGCTAAGTGCATAGATTATATGTATTTTTTCCCGCTGCCCCTGTTTGGTCCATTCTAAATTGAAAAAAATGTCACACATATTATTTAGTATATGTAAAGACAAGATTAAATCAAAAGTAGTCTGATTTATTAGCCTATCACTTGTGAATTATATACAGTTGAAGTCGGAAGTTTACATACACCTTAGCCAAATACATTTAAACTAAGTTTTTCACAATGCTTGACATTTAATCCTACTAAAAATTCCGTGTCTTAGGTCAGTTAGGATCCCCACTTTATTTTAAGAATGTGAAATGTCAGAACAATAGTAGAGAGAATTATTTATTTCAGCTTTTTTTTCACATTCCCAGTGGGTCAGAAGTTTACATACACTCAATTAGTATTTGGTAGCATTGCCTTTCAATTGTTAAACTTGGGTCGAACGTTTCAGGTAGCCTTCCACAAGCTTCCCACAATAAGTTGGGTGAATTTTGGCCCATTCCTCCTGACAGAGCTGGTGTAACTGAGTCAGGTTTGTAGGCCTCCTTGCTCACACACAATTTTTCAGTTCTGCCCACAAATGTTCTATAGGATTGAGGTCAGGGCTTTGTGATGGTCACTCCAATACCTAGACTTTGTTGTCCTTAAGTTATTTTGCCACAACTTTGGAAGTATGCTTGGGGTCATTGTCCATTTGGAAGACCCATTTGCAACCAAGCTTTAACTTCCTGACTGATGTCTTGAGATGTTGCTTCAATATATCCACAATTTTCCTGCCTCATGATGTCATCTATTTTGTGAAGTGCACCAGTCCCTCCTGCAGCAATTCACCCCCACAACATGATGCTGCCACCCCCGTGCTTCACGGTTGGGATGGTATTCTTCGGCCACCCCCCTTTTGGTATCCCACGGTTGGGATGGTATTCTTGCAAGCCACCCCCCTTTTCCTCCAAACATAACTATTATGGCCAAACAGTTCTATTTTTGTTTCATCAGACCAGAGGACATTTCTCCAAAAAGTACGATCTTTGTCCCCATGTGCAGTTGCAAACTGTATTGTGGCTTTTTTTATTGCGGTTTTGGAGCAGTGGCTTCTTCCTTGCTGAGCAGCCTTTCAGGTTATGTCGATATAGAACTCATTTTACTGTGGATATAGATACTTTTGTACCTGTTTCCTCCAGCATCTTCACACGGTCTTTTGCTGTTGTTCTGGGATTGATTTGCACTTTTTGCACCAAACTACGTTCATCTCTAGGAGACAGAACGCGTCTCCTTCCTGAGTGGTATGACGGCTGTGTGGTCCCATGGTGTTTCTACTTGTGTACTATTGTTTGTACAGATGAACGTGTTTGAACGGGTTTGGAACCAGACTTGTGGGGGTCTGCAATTTTTTTCCGAGGTCTTGGCTGAGTTCTTCTGATTTTCCCATGATGTCAAGCAAAGAGGCACTGAGTTTGAAGGTAGGCCTTGAAATACATCCACAGGTACACCTCCAATTGACTCAAATGAGGTCAGAAGATCAGAAGCTTCTAAAGCCATTACATCATTTTTTTCAAGCTGTTTAAAGGCACAGTTAACTTAGTGTATGTGAACTTCTGACTCGCTGGAATTATGATACAGTGAATTATAAGTGAAATAATCTGTCTGTAAACAATTTTTGGGAAAATTACTTGTATCATGCAGAAAGTAGATGTCCTAACCGACTTGCCAAAACTATAGTTTGTAAACAAGAAATTTGTGGAGTGGTTGAAAAACGAGTTTTAATGACTCCAACCTAAGTGTATGTAAACTTCTGACTTCAACTGTATATTATCACTTGTGAATGATACCCAGCAAAAAAAACAAAGCCTTTTTTCCCTTTTCGAATCATAGTCGCACACCTCATGTAGCCTAGCCCATAGGTCTATGTTTCAATAAGGTTTAAATCACAACTAAAGTGTCCCAATAATCTGCTTTACATGGGGTGTGGAGCCTAACTGGCATATATAAGCAGCATGTGAGTTTCAAGTTTGGGGAAGATAATTTTCACCATAAAAATGCACCTTCATAATAAAAGCATTACATGCATAGTTGCATTTGCGGTTCCTTTTGATAAAGGTGTTTTTCGCTAATGGAACATTTGCGCCTATAGCCTACTACCATGTGCCCATTATTACACTTAAAATGTAAAAAAATAGCCTAATAGTTTATCAACATTTGAAGTTAAATGTTCTGATTTGTTGCGTCAACCACATTGAATTTTTTTAAATGTTAGTGGTTGTATTAATTTGGGATCTATTGCATCCCACAACTGTTCCAAACTATGCTTGGAATATTTATTTCTCGCACAGAATAGAATAGGTCGACTTTTGTACTATGGGGGATAGTAGATTGACATTGGCTAGTGCTTTTGCTGTTCGTTCGGCCTACTCATCTTGTTGGCTGACGAAAAGTAAACGTGGAACATTCTTACAATATCTTCAATATGTACCTCAGAATTGGATAAGGATGCGCGTAGTTGTGTCCCGATATGTCTGTCTTCACTTGTAGCCTGTGAGAAAGACCCGATCACATGAGGAAGTGCAGTGTGAGTGAGAGATGCTTAGATTAAGAAGGGCACAAAGCAGCACTCCGGGCTGCAAAAGGCATGGATTTTTTTAGGGTGCATTACGACCACAAAGAGGATGCCACCGTGAAATTCGAGACATTATCAAGTGCTTGTCAAATTGTGAATGAGAGACTATTGGAGTGTGTACAGCCTGTACAAAACCAAAGCAGAGCTTATGCCTTTCGAGCGACTTTTTTCAAAACATCATTCGAGTCTCATCATGCAGCCTTAAAATGTATTAAAAATCAAAACATATATCCCCACATTTGTAAAACTACTAAAGTTACATGAATAACTAAATGAAGTATACAGTAGGAGTACCTATTTCTTTGTTAACCGCTAATCACAGAATAGCCGCATGTGCACACTCCTTCAAATCGATTGGAGAAAATATTTATATTTTATTCAGCTTTGTTCAATTGTATTCGTCATACTATAAAATAACGCCACAGAATTATAAACAAATCTTGTCTGCTAAATGAACTAGTGTAGCACACATCCATTTGGCATAGCCACATCAGGACCTAACATAAGGACAACTAAGAGTATGCTATTCTTTTCTTCTGAAATAGACTACATTTGTCACAGCATGCTTCTTCAGACCTGTCTAAAATAAATTCTGGATTTTTTTGTGAAGGTGTAGGCTATATTACATGGATTTGTTAGCCTACAAGCCATTTAAAAAAGTCTGTGTGAAAGCCAGGAGATGCTAAATATTTTTATATTCATTAACGGTCAATTACCGTGAGACCGAGTTATTTGCTTGACAATCACCGGCTGACAAAATGTTGTGACCGCCACAGCCCTAAGTATACCCCTTATACCCCTTAAATACCCCTACTAAACCACAATAGGAAATAATAATGCATGCTGTAAGACATACATTGTATGAAAACAATCCCACGGTACATGCTGCAACTTCTAACCAACAGTACATGAATTAGATCATGTTGAGGTAAAATCAATGGTCTTCCCCTGAGGGAATCTTTTTAGGAGGGCGGAAACAGAGAGAGGCATGAAACCATGAAAATGCTGCTTGCCCACCATTCGTGATAACAGTGTCAATATCAACTCCCTGCGCATGCTCCATCTTGGCTCATATAATGGCCACCAAACCAGCCATATATATGTCAACTGCTCAGTGCTAAGCTCAGAATAACAGGAAGGGTTATATGGAACATTTGAGAAAGTTAAGAGTAAAAAGATACAGGTGTGAGATGTTGGCAGCTTTTGGGTTATTGGAACTGATTTGAATGTCTTTTTCATTATTTGTGTTAATTACCATAGTGGTATGGGTGGTGATTTTTATGGCACGGTGAACATACTCGTCATAAGGAAATAGAAAAAGAGTGCGTCATGCCTAAAATCATGTAAACATCCGCACACAGAGACACACATATGGACGTAAATGTAACACACACACACTCCCTCTATGGAAGAGTAGCCAATATGAATAGCCAGGCGGCCCTTGCCATCTACAGTGCCTTCAGAAAGTATTCACACCGCATGCCTTTTTTCCACATATTGTTGCGTTACAGCCTGAATTTGAAATGGATTCAATTGAGATTTTGTGTCATTGATCTATACACAATGCACCATAATGTCAAAGTGAAATTGTGTTTTTAGAAATGTTTACAAATTAAAAGCTGAAAAGTCTTGAGTCAATAAATATTCAACCCTTTTGTTATGGCAAGCCTAAATAAGTTCAGGAGTAAAATTTTGCTTAACAACTCACAGAATAAATTGCTTGGACTCACTCTGTGTGCCATAATAGTATTTAACAGTATTTAAATAATAGTATTTGAGTATGATTTTAAATGACTACCCCATCTCCCACACATACACTTAGCTGTATGGTCCCTCAGTCGAGTAGTGAATTTCAAGCATAGATTCAACCACAAAGTTTGGTGCAGTATTTCTCAAGGAAAAAAAACCTGCTGTCTTATGTAAACAAAGTCGGAGCTGCTGGGCAGGCCTGTCTCACTGTCTATGCTATTGGATAGAGAGCAATCACAGCAGCTGTTCACCCCATATTAGTGGAAAAATGGACATTGTCAAATCAAAATCCAATCTTCATTTATACGTTTTAGAGGAGAAAGACTCCTATTTACACTTTGAGGTCAGTTTTGTCAACTGTTTCTGACTAATATCGATACCAAATAGGCTGTTTTCAAAGGGATGCGTTGGTTTTTAAAGGCAGTCGCTCTTTTAAACAGTTACATAGTTTAACCTGTCTGGCCGAGGCGTTCCGCTAGCGGAACTCCTCCCACATTCCACTGAAAAGGCAGAGCGCGAAATTCAAAAAATATTTTTTTGAAATATTTAACTTTCACACATTAACAAGTCCAATACAGCAAATGAAAGATACACATCTTGTGAATCCAGTCAACATGTCCGATTTGTTAAATGTTTTACAGCGAAAACAGCACGTATATTTATGTTAGCTCACCACCAAATACAAAGAAGGACAGACATTTTTCACAGCACAGGTAGCATGCACAAAGCCAACCTAACTAACCAAGAACCAACCAAACTAACCAAGAAACAACTTCCTCAGATGACAGTCTTATAACATGTTACACAATAAATCTGTTTTGTTCGAAAAATGTGCATATTTGAGGTATAAATCAGTTTTACATTGCAGCTACCATCACAGCTACCGTCAAAAATAGCACCGAAGCAGCCAGAGTAATTATAGAGACCAACGTGGAATACCTAAATACTCATCATAAAACATTTCTGAAAAATGCATCGTGTACAGCAAATGAAAGACAAGCATCTTGTGAATCCAGCCAATATTTCAGATTTTTTAAGTGTTTTACAGCGAAAACACAATATAGCATTATATTAGCTTACTACAATAGCCTACACACAACCGCATTCATTCATCAAGGCACGTTAGCGATAGCAATAGGCACGTTAGCGTTAGCGAATAAACCAGCAAAAGATATCAATTTTCACTAACCTTCATAAACCTTCCTCAGATGACAGTCCTATAACATCAGGTTATACATACACTTATGTTTTGTTCGAAAATGTGCATATTTAGAGCTGAAATCAGTGGTTATCCATTATGCTAACGTAGCTTCCTTTTCCCAGAATGTGCGGATATTTCTATTAGACTCTCACCTATTCTGACCAAATAGCTATTCATAAACATTACAAAAAAATACATGTTGTATAGGAAATGATAGATCCATTAGTTCTTAATGCAATCGCAGTGTTAGAATTCTAAAAATATCTTCATTACGACATAAGGCTTATGTTATAGCAAGAGAGTGGCCAAAACCGGGGCGCAAAACTACTAGTATACAGTTCGACAGATATATGAAATAGCATCATAAAATGTTCCTTACTTTTGGTGATCTTCCATCAGAATGTTGGACAAGGGGTCCTTTGTCCAGAACAGTCGTTGTTTGGATTTAGAACATTGTTTTTCCCTCTTGAATTAGCAAGCACACTGGCCAAGTGGCGCGAAGCTCTCCTTTCTGAAAAAAGGCACACAACGCAACACGCCTAACGTCCCGAATAAATTTCAAAAATCTAATAAAACTATATTGAAAAAACATACTTTACGATGATATTGTGACATGTATCAAATAAAATCAAAGCCGGAGATAGTAGTCGCCTATAACGACGGCTTTTCAAAAGGCAATTCCAGGTCCATCTGCGCGCTCTCCAGAAAACAGGAAATGGATGACTCGTCGTGCCAAGAGGATATATTCCACCTCAGACCAAGATAAACACTTCATTTCTTCTCTCACATCCTCTTGACATCTAGGGGAAGGTGTATGACGTGCATGTATACTCATACGTGTCATGCCCATTTATAGGCAGGCCCTTGAACAGAGCATAATTTTCAGACTTTCCACTTCCTGGTCAGAAAGTGTGCTGCCAAATGAGTTCTGTTTTACTCACAGACAAAATTCAAACGGTTTTAGAAACTAGAGAGTGTTTTCTATCCAATAGTAATAATAATATGCATATTGTACGAGCAAGAATAGAGTACGAGGCCGTTTAAATTGGGCACGTTTTTCCCCCAAAGTGTAAATAGCGCCCTCTATCCTCATTAGGTTAATGGCTGTGATAGGAGATAACTGATGATGGATCAGCAACATTGTAGTTACTCCACAATGCTATCCTAATTGACAGAATGAAAAGAAGGAATGGATGGATCTTTGCGCCTTGTAGAAAAGGAAAATGAAATCCACTTCTTCCTGTACTTTGGCTTTCCAATATCGATAAAAACCCTTCCCCGTCAAAGGCCCATAAACTGTTAAAACTCTAGTTTTAACTAACGGGAGTTTGGAGATAGCAACTTTTCTGGCTCCAATTTTTTTTGCTGCAGATGGTGGCACACCACGGCACACCCAAACAGATGCCAAGTAATATTTCCTCAGACTGATGAGCTGCTCATGTTGTTTACCCATCTTCTATTCCAGTCATCATTATGCTGCCGATGTGTCGGCTTCGTTCATGTATCATTTACACTGTCAACTGGTTGTTTGTTTTTGTTTGTTTTTGTCATGCTTTATCTGTAGTCACTCCGTTTGTTTACCGTTTCAAGAGACTGCGAGTGTGATGGTGTGAATGGGACTTTTTCTTGTTGGATGTTAACAATGGTGTACGTTCAGGTGTTATTCACTGTAGCTAGCCAGGTAAGCAATTGAGAACAATAATCTGTATATGCGACCAATACATTTTCATTTGATCTTTTACAAATACGAGATGGGATTAGTTTCTCAAAGCCTTGTAGCTAACATGGTTCTTTCTCTCACACAACATTTCCCTTGGGTACCATATCGGAGGAAAAACACTACAATTGAGATAAAACACCTGAAAATCAGCCAACACAATGACACTGGAGTGAACCCATCACAGCACACAAAAACATGGAGATCTCCTTAAGGCCCCCATGGGCCCATGCAGACAGTAAAAGGGAAAATTACATTGGGTAATGTACATTCATATGCTGAATGGTATCTGCTCGTATTCTCTGTCCTCCAGAGCAGAGGATAAGCACATCCGAGTTTCCCTTCCATCAACCCAGTGCCACGTATCGTTACAAGACAGACCGTTACAAGACAGACCATTAGTTTATTGCTCAGCCAGCAATGGCAACTAAGTGAGCGTAAACAATGCGAAACATTGAAGGAGAGAGCCACATTCCCCCTTTCAGCTAAATTGAGAGAAGTAATATATTGTTTGGTAGCAGCCAGGCCCAAGGTTACTTCTTCTGGTTTGAATTCGTTTCTCCCTCTGTGGTAGCAATAAGCTGGGCATGTTTGTCTTTTCAGGTGAACTTTCCAGGCCACATACTTTGAACGTAGATCAACATTCCTACATGAAACAAGAGAAAAAGCTATATTTAATACCGTCTCATTGTTCACAGTATGAGTGGCCCTTACTTCAGACTACTAGTTAGGTTATTGCCAAAGCCAGAAATATGAAAAGCCTGTTATCTCGAGTAAGACCATTAGTCTAAAACCTAAACCATTTCGAAAGGCTGTCAACTTCTTATATCCTAAAATGATGTTCACCTTATACAGAAGTGTCAACATGTAAGGGTTTGGTGATAAGAATGTTGTTATGCTACAGTCTATTAGAGCAAAAGCCTGTCATGAGCTGTTACCATGGAAATAATCGAGCCGGTCTATAAAAGAAGCCTTTAATACTCACTGAAATCCCCCCTCCCCCAACCCCAACCACCTACACTAACACGCTTATTTTACTGATGAATGGTATAATGGTCATCCATTACATGTAATAATTCCCGAAATTAAGATGGTATGATGCATGTCGGAACAACCCAGCCCCCCTCCCACCCCCAACAAATACTTGTACGAGCGCCAACGTACAGACAGAAGTGACATGGTGTACTAGGATATGAGAACCCAGCTAATACTGTTGCCATGCCAACTCAGCCAGGGGATAACTGTTTTATAGCATAAAAAACACCAACCAAATATAGCTGCCTCTGAAATGTGTTTTTGTCTCTCTCGCTCAGAGATTGCAATACTGTCCCAAATCTCAAAAGGTAACAAAATGAGTTAAAACCTATTCATTCATTGTGGTCTTTATCAGCTCAGATGAGAAAGCATTACATCAAATGACAATTCTGGCCACCAAATGCTTTTTTCTTTCATTCTTTGAAGGTAGTGAGACAGATATGACATAAATCTCAGAGATGAACGATATGACAGTGATGGAAATATTGTGTTCCATTGTCAGTTGTACATAATAGGGGCATGGCCAAACTCGGCACATGAAAATGTCACACATGCATTGAAAATGTCATCCGTTACAGAGGTATTTGACAAATCTGTTTCATCTGTCTCGAACGTCACTTGTTGTTTTTCTAGTGCCACAGTAAAAAGTCCAAATGAACTCAATATTCTGTATCTGTCATAGAAAAGAATGCAGCCCATGATATCAATATTTAATCAGACATTGTTAACTAGCTCTGCAGATCAGACAGAATTTCAACCTTGTCAGATCCAAAGAAAGTGTAGGCTTCTGAGGTGCCTTGCGGGATGGTCTGGAATCAACATGAAATGGAAAATAACTCTAGGTTCCATTAGTATTCAAATATAACCACACTTTGTAGTCCCATTTATTTAAGCTTTTTAAATGTTTCCACAGAATTCTAGCTCATAAACAATTTTAAATCCCCAAACTGGAACTATTCAAATGTGTGTACAAAACATTAGGAACAACTTACTAATATTCAGTTGCACCTCTTTTTGCCCTCAGAACAGCCTCAATTCATTGGGGCATGGACCACAATGTGTTGACAGCATTCCACAGAGATGCTGGCCCATGTGGACTCCAATCCTTTGCACAGTTGTGTCAAGTTGGCTGGATGTCCTTTGGGTAGTGGACCATTCTTGTTACACACAGGAAAATGTTGAGTGTGAAAAATACAGCCGCGTTGCAGTTCTTGACACACTCAAACCTGTGCACCTGGCACCTACTACCATACCCAGTTCAAAGGCACTTCAATCTTTTGTCTTGCCAATGGCACACATACACAATCCATGTCTCAATTGTCTCAAGGTTTACAATTCCTTCTTAAACCTGTCTACTCCCCTTCATCTACACTGATTGAAGTGGATTTAACAAGTGACATCAATAAGGGATCATAGCTTTCACATGGATTCACCTGGTCAGTCTGTCATGGAAAGGCCATAAAGGGCAAACATACTTAATTCATCAAACTTGAAGGCTCAAAGCTATACATTAGCATCTGTATACAATATTAGCACTTTATGGGCAATAAACACAGGCGCAATCAAATTAGCACCCAATGATGCAGGGAGAAATAGTACGTACATCGAGGGTACAAAACCAGGTGAATCTAAGTGAAAGCTATGATCCCTTATTGATGTCACCTTAAATCCACTTCAATCAGTGTAGATGAAGGGGAAGAGACAGGTCATGCTATGTTGTTGTCTTATGTCTCTCTTTATGTAGTGCTGTGGTGTCTCTCTTGTCGTGATGGGTGTTCTGTCCTATATTTTTATTTTATTTTTTATTTTTAATCCCAGCCCCCGTCCCCGCAGAATGCATTTTGCCTTTTGGTAGGCCGTCATTGTAAATAAGAATGTGTTCTTAACTGACTTGCTTAGTTAAATAAAGGTTTAAATTAAATTAAAATAAATACAATAAGGATTTTAAGCCTTGAGATAATTGAGACATGGATTGTATACCATAAAATTCAAGCTGACCGTCTGCACTTTAACCTCATAATTATTGTGTAATTTCAAATCCAAAGTTCTGGAGTACAGAGACAAATCAACAACAAAATTGTCACTGTTCCAATACTTTTGTAGCTCATTGTATGTAGTATACCTTAGTTCATTGAGGTGTGTCTGTTCGAAAAGCGCAAACAGGACATGTCGGCGCGGTTATTGTCCCAGTTTAATGGATTTCAGTACAATATCGATGTGAGTCATTCATTTGTGTGTGCTATTTCTTACAGTAGAACAAGCTAATAAATTCCAGTCTTGAGTGACCGCTTGGTGAATATTGGTCCAAGTGCAGTTTCTAAGGTAATCACTACAAGTAATCTAATCAATACAAGTAATCTGTATACAAGTGTGACACGTGTGTGGAAGGAGTCATTTTTATGGATTGGTCTTCAGAATATCACCATTTATTTCCGCATATTGATTATGAATTTATATGGACATCTAAAACTGGTGTTTTGACATGGCCATGAAGCAAAAAGCCATGACAACGGCAGGCAGCAACAGTATAATTTTCAATATATGCTTTAGGAATATAAATGGCACTTTTAACATGACTTTTCAACAGGATACTACTTCATCATGTAAAAAACTACTGACTGATTTTCATGACATTAGTGAAATTGTGAAAATATATTTGTCCTGGCTATCATGACCTAACCTTATGTTACCCAAAAAAATTATTTGATTATTATTATTTTTTACTATTTTTTTCACATTTTAAAACAGTCCATTTATATTTTTCAACGGGGCTATATATTTGGGTGAGTTTTTTTGTTGTTGCGTGAGTAGTCTCGTTTCACTGCCAAAAATAAAATTAAGTCATCTAGTGTTCAGAGAAATAACAACACAATGTCAAATACAGGTAGCCTAGTCAAATCCAATCACATTAACAGTTACTCTCTCGCAGGAATTCCACTAAAGGTCCGTATGTAGCCAAACGTAGCTTCTACTTATTCCATTTGCTCAATAATTGATTAATGGTTACAAAAAAGTAAGGTCATAGAGACACATACCAGTTCTACTGGTAGTACGGTTACTACCAGCAGTACTACACCTGCTCCTGTCGACGACACAAGTTGTTCTTCTTCCACGAGCACATCCAATGCTAGCATCAGTAATTCTACATTTGTTGTTAGCCCAGCTAACATGTACACTGACAGTTGTGAATCTGATGCTGCCGAAGAGCTACTGCCCCCTTACCCGGGAAAGCACCAAACAACAGACAGGGACGTTGGACCATATAAGAGGCGTAAATATGATGAGAACTACATTGATTTGGGGTTCACTTATATTGCGAGTAGTGCCTTTCCTCAACCACAGTCTGTTATATGTGCATAAATGCACATAAATGCTCTGACCTAACATAATCGTTTGGTTTGCTTTCGTCGTAAAGCCTTTTTGAAATCGGACACTGTGGCTGGATTTACAACAAGTGTATATTTAAAATGGTGTAAAATACATGTATGTTTGAGGAATTTTAATTATGGTATTTCTGTTGTTTTGAATTCGGCGCCCTGCAGTTTCACTGGCTGTTGTTGAGGTGAGACGCTACCGTCCCACATACCTTAGAGCGGTTAATGCAACCGCTGTGTCAGATTTCAAAAAAGCTTTACCCGAAAAAGCAAACCATGCAATAATCTGAGTACAGCGCTCAGACAACAAAACAAGCCATACAGATATCCGCCATATTGTGGAGTCAACAGAAGTCAGAAATAGCATTATAAATATTCACTTACCTTTGATGATCTTCATCAGAATGCACTCCCAGGAATCCCAGTACCACAATAAATGTTTGATTTGTTCAATAAAGTCCATCATTTATGTCCAAATACCTCCTTTTTTGTTTGCGCGTTTAGTACACAATCCAAACTCACGAGGCGCGGGCAAGTCCAGGCGAAAGTTCAGATAAAGTCATATTACAGTTCGTAGAAACATGTCAAACGAAGTATAGAATCAATCTTTAGAATGTTTTTATCATAAATCTTCAATATGTTTCAACCGGAGAATTCCTTTGTCTGTAGAAATGCGATGGAACGCAGCTAACTCTCCCGTGAGCACACGTGATCAGCTCATGGCACTCTGCCAGACCCCTGACTCAATCAGCTCTCATTCCCCCCTCCTTCACAGTAGAAGCATCAAACAAGGTTCTAAAGACTGTTGACATCTAGTGGAAGCCTTAGGAAGTGCAATATGACCCCATAGACACTGTATAATCGATAGGCAATGACTTGAAAAACTACAAACCTCAGATTTCCCACTTCCTGGTTGAATTTTTTCTCAGGTTTTTGCCTGCCATATGAGTTCTGTTATACTCACATCATTCAAACAGTTTTAGAAACGTCAGAGTGGTTTCTATCCAAATCTACTAATTGTATGCATATTTTAGCTTTTAGGACTGAGTAGCAGGCAGTTTACTCTGGGCACCTTTTTATCCAAGCTACTCAATACTGCCCCCCCAGTCCCAAAGAAGTTAATTCTTACTGCTGCTGCGGATATGGCTGGGACAATGCTGGGGGAAAAGGCCAAAAAAACTATACAGACAATTCCTTCATCAAACAACACTGTTTCACGATGCATCAGTGACATGGCAGGAGATGTTTTGAAACAATTACTGCTTCGCATACAAGACAGTGAATTATATGCGTTACAGCTGGATGACTCAACAGACGTGGCTGGCCTGGCACAGCTCCTGGTATATGTCCGTTACGTTTATGGGGGGTAATTAAGAAAGACATCCTCTTCAGCAAACCACTAGAAACCAGGACAACAGGAGAGGATCTTTTTAAAATATTTTTTTTGAAAATGGTTAACTTTGTAAAAGCAAGGCCCCTGAACTCTCGTGTATTTTCTGCACTATGCAATGATATGGGCAGTGACCATATAACCAGCGCACTTCTGTATGTTGTAAAAGCGATACCAAGGGGAATAGTATTGACACGTTTTTTTTTAAATTGAGAGACGAGCTTAAAGTTTTCTTTACTGACCATAATTTTCACTCGTCTGACCGCTTGCATGATGACGAGTTTCTCACACGACTGGCCTATCTGGGTGATGTTTTTTCTCGCCTGAATTATCTGAATATAGGATTACAGGTACTATCCACAACTATTCAATGTGTGGGACAAAATTGAGGCTATGATTAAGAAGTTGGAGCTCTTCTCTGTCTACATTAACCTGTTGAGGACAGAGGGCGCTGTTTTCACTTTGGGGGAAAATCGTGCCCAATTTAAACGGCCTCGTACTCAATTCTTGCTCGTACAATATGCATATTATTATTACTATTGGATAGAAAACACTCTCTAGTTTCTAAAACCGTTTGAATTATATCTGTGAGTAAAACAGAACTCATTTTGCAGCAAACTTCCTGACAGGAAGTGGAAAATCTGAAATCAATGCTCTGTTCTAGGGCCTGCCTATAAATGGGCTTCATATATATCAGTATACATGCACTTCATACGTCTTCCACTAGATGTCGACAGGCAGTGAGAGAAGAAATGGAGTGTATAACTTGATCTGGGGTCGAATAAAAGCTCTCGGCATGACGTGTCACCAGTTTTCTGTTTTCTGGAGAGCGCGTGAAGGGACCTGGTTTTGCCTTCTGAAAAGCTGTCGTTATAGACGACTAATATCTCCGGCTTTGATTTTATTTGATACATGTGACAATATCATCGTAAAGTATGTTTTTTCAATATAGTTTTATTAGATTATTGAAATTTATTCGGGACGTTAGGCGTGTTGCGTTGTGTGCCTTTGTTCAGGAAGGAGAGCTTCGCGCTACTTTGCTAGCTTTCCGTGCTAATTGACTGGAGAAGAGGACATTCTAAATCCAAACAACGATTGTTCTGGACAAAGGACCCCTTGTACAACATTCTGATGGAAGATCGTCAAAAGTAGGACCCATTTTATGATGCTATTTCATATATCTGTCGAACATGTGAAATAGTCGTTTGCGCCCAGATTTTGGGTACTCTCTCGCTATAACTAAGCTGGATGTCGTAATGAAGTTATTTTTAGAATTCTAACACGGCGATTGCATTAAGAACTAGTGTATCTATCATTTCCTATACAACATGTATTTTCTAGTAACGTTTATGAATAGTTATTTGGTCAGAATAGTTGAGTGTCATAAAAATATCCGCACATTCTGGGAAAAAGTTGCTACGTTAGCACAATGTATAACCACTGATTTCAGCTCTAAATATGCACATTTTCGAACAAAACATAAGTGTATGTATAACCTGATGTTATAGGACTGTCATCTGATGAAGGTTTATGAAGGTTAGTGAAAATTAATATCTTTTGCTGGTTTATTCGCTATCGCTAACGTGCCTATTGCTATCGCTAACGTGCCTTGATGAATGAATGCGGTAGGCTATTGTAGTAAGCTAATATAATGCTATATTGTGTTTCCGCTGTAAAACACTTAAAAAATCGGAAATATTGGCTGGATTCACAAGATGTTTGTCTTTAATTTGCTGTACACCATCGATTTTTCAGAAATGTTTTATGATGAGTATTTAGGTATTTGACTTTGGTGTCTGTAATTACTCTGGCTGCTTCGGTCCTATTTGTGACGGTAGCTGTGATGGTAGCTGCAATGTAAAACTGATTTATACCTCAAATATGCACATTTTTCAAACAAAACATAGATTTATTGTATAACATGTTATAAGACTGTCATCTGATGAAGTTGTTTCTTGGTTAGTTTGGTTGGTTCTTGGTTAGTTAGGTTGGCTTTGTGCATGCTACCTGTGCTGTGAAAAATGTCTGTCCTTTTTTGTATTTGGTGGTGAGCTAACATAAATATATGTGGTGTTTTCGCTGTAAAACATTTTAAAAATCGGACATGTTGACTGGATTCACAAGCTGTGTATCTTTCATTTGCTGTATTGGACTTGTTAATGTGTGAAAGTTAAATATTTCTAAAAAATATCTTTTGAATTTCGCGCTCTGCCTTTTCAGTGGAATGTGGGAGGAGTTCCGCTAGCGGAACCCCGGTGCCAGACAGGTTAACTTCTTGCGAATATAGGGGGTGCTGTTTCGCATTAGCATAATTTGCACTACAGATTAAACGGCTTCCTACTCAATTCTTGCTCGTACAATATGCATATTATTATTATTATTGGATAGAAAACACTCTCTAGTTTCTATAGCCGTTGGAATTTTGTCTCTGAGTGAAACAGAACTCAATCTACAGCACTTTTCATGATAGGGAGTCAGATTTCAAACATTTTGGCCACTGATCTGGAGTCAGTTTAAAGGTCCGTGTAAATGCTATGAAGAAACAGACACTTCTTACGTCTTCCCCTGGATGTCAGTGCGTGATGACGCTTTGAATGGAGTCGATTGCGCAATCAGGGGCTGTATAAAACAGCAAATACCGGAAGTAGCTTCCCTTTGCTGCCTGCGCCTTGCGCGCGAAGGACATCGGACTCGCCTCCTTCCAAGCGTTAGTTTAGCCAGTAATATTTCTCCGGTCATGTTTTTACCCGTTATAGGTGTTAACAGCATCATAAGGTAGTTAATTTGAACCGTTGTATAGCAATTTATATCCTTTTAGTGCGATTTTGAGGCATTGCTTTGTTGTGCACTTTGAAGCGCTGGGCACGTTTCGGGGTCCCGGTCGTACGTTAGTGGGCATTTCGACGGACAAGTGGACATCTTTCGACCAAAAGAAGATTAGACCCAAGAAAGGATTCTTTGCCCAAGATTCTGATGGAAGAACAGCTCACAGTAAGAACAATTTATGATGATAAATCGTGTTTCTGTCGAAAAATGTTAAACGCTTACGCCGCCATTTTGTTTTGTATAGCTTCGCTTGGCGCAACCTGTATTGAAAAGTAAGGATAATTTAAAAAATGTAAATCAGCGATTGCATTAAGAACTAATTTGTCTTTCGATTCCTGTCAACCCTGTATTTTTTAGTCAAGTATATGATTAGCTATTGATTAAACTAGATCACTCAAAGATGGCGACCGACATTTCCAGGCTTGTTTTGCTACTATTTTCATTGTATAACCACGTTTTTTTATGGCTAAATATGCACATTTTCGAACAAACTCTATATGTATGTTGTAATATGATGTTACAGGAGTGTCATCTGAAGAATTCTGAGAAGGTTAGTGAAAAAATTAATATATTTTGGCGATGATACGATATCGCTCTCTTTGGCTAGAATCAGTGCTCGGGTAACGTTTGCATATGTGGTATGCTAATATAACGATTTATTGTGTTTTCGCCGTAAAACACTTAGAAAATCTGAAATGTTGTCTGAATTCACAAGATCTGTGTCTTTCCATTGCTATGTGCTGTGTATTTTTAAGAAATGTTTTATGATGAGTAAATTGGTAATACAAGTTGCTCTCTGTAGTAATTCTAGTCGTTTTGGTGAGATTTGTGATGGTGGCTGCAATGGCAAACTATGATTTATACCTGAAATATGCACATTTTTCTAACAAAACCTATCCTATACCATAAATATGTTATCAGACTGTCATCTGATGAGGTTTTTTCTTGGTTAGTGGCTATCAATATCTTAGTTTAGCCGAATTGGTGATAGCTACTGGTGGAGAGAAAAAATGGTGGACAAAGAAAAATGGTGTCTTTTGCTAACGTGTTTAGCTAATAGATTTACATATTGTGTCTTCCCTGTAAAACATTTTAAAAATCTGAAATGGTGGCTTTATTCACAAGATCTGTATCTTTCATTAGGTGTCTTGGACTTGTGATTTAATGATATTTAGATGCTACTATTTAATTGTGACGCTATGCTAGCGATGCTAATCAGTGTGGGGGGGGGGTGGGGGGTGATCCCGGATCCGGGGTTGAGGCTCGTTAGAGGTTAACAAGGACAACACACAGGTATTTCCATCATTGTATGCTTTTTTTGTGTGCAAATGAACTCAAGCTTACGGACAATGTCAAATGATATAGCAAAGCATCTGAGTGAGTTGGGTGCTCAATTACGCAGGTACTTCCCCGAAATGGATAACACAAACAACTGGATTCGTTATCCCTTTCATGCCCTGCCTCCAGTCCATTTACCAATATCTGAACAAGAGAGCCTCATCGAAATTGCAACAAGCGGTTCTGTGAAAATTGAATTTTTGAATTTAATCAGAAGCCACTGCCAGATTTCTGGATTGGGCTGTGCTCAGAGTATCCTGCCTTGGCAAATCGCACTGTTAAGACACTGATGCCCTTTGCAAACACGTACCTATGTGAGAGTGGATTCTCAGCCCTCACTAGCATGACATCTAAATACAGGCACAGTGTGTGGGAAATGATTTAAGACTGACTCTCCAATACAACCCAACATTGCAGAGTTATGTGCATAATTTCAACCACACCCTTCTCATTAACCCGTGGTGAGGTATTCACAATTTTCGATGAACAAATACAGTTGTATATGTAAGATGGCTAAATAAAGAGCAAAACTATTGATTATTAGTGACCTGGTCCTATAAGAGCACTTTGTCACTTTCCACGAGCCGAGTTGTGACAAAAACACACACTCATTCTTATGTTTAACCTCTTTGGGCTCAAGGGGCAGTATTGAGTAGCCAGATAAAAGGTGCCCATTTCAAAAAGGCCTCGTACTCAATTCTTGCTCGTACAATATGCATATTATTATTACTATTGGATAGAAAACACTCTAGTTTCTAAAACCGTTTGAATTATTTCTCTGAGTGAAACAGAACTCATTCTGCAGCACTTTTCCTGTCAGGGAGTGAGATTTCAGAAATCCAGGTCCCTGTTCTGAGATCAGTTTATAAGTCCCCATGCAAGCTATGATGGTACATGCACTGCATACGCCTTCCTCTAGATGTCAGTAAGCGGTGAGACTTTGAATGGAGTCGATTGCGCAATCTGGGACCTTATATTAGACCGTGGAACAGGAAGTACCGTTCTTTTCAACAGTGCGCTTGACGCATGAAGACATCAGAATGGCGTCCTGCAAACGCTTTCGTTTTAGTATTTCTATATCTCCGGTCATGTTTTTATTCGTTATAGGTGTTAAAGACATCATAAGGTAGTTAATTTAAACCGATTTATAGCAGTTTATAGCAGTTTATTGCGATTTTCTGGGATTTCTTTGCCATGCGCTTTCACGAGTTGGACACCACTCCAGTTGGCGGCTAACGTTTAGCGGCTAATTCGACCGGACAAGAGGACATCTTTCAACCCAAAGACGATTGTTTTGAAGAAAGGACACCTTGCCCAAGATTCTGATGGAAGCTCAGCTAATAGTAAGCAGTCTTTATGCTGATAATTCATTGTTTTGTTGAAAAATGTCAAATGCATGAAACGCCATTGCTTGCAGTGTAGCATTGTGTTATCGCAGCCTGTATTGCGCAGTAAGGTTAATTTTAAAAATGTAATTCGGCGATTGCATTAAGAACTAATTTGTCTTTCAATTGCTGTCCAACCTGTATTTTTTTAGTCAAGTTTATGAACAGTTTTCGATAAGAGTAGGTGGCTTTCCAAGATGGCGCCGGACAGATTGCTTGACGTTATGGACACTATTCTCATTGTATAAGCACAATTTGTGCCGCTAAATATGCACATTTTCGAACAAACTATATGCATTGTGTAATATGATGTTACAGGACTGTCATCTGAAGAATTCTGAGAAGGTTAGTGAAACAATTAATATATTTTGGTGGTTTATACGTTATAGCTATTTTTGCCTTGAATCAATGCTGTTGTTATGTTTGCTATTGTGCTAAGCTAATATAACGCTATATTGTGTTTTCGCTGTAAAACACTTGATAAATCGGAAATATTGTCTGGAATCACAAGATGCCTGTCTTTCAATTGCTGTACACTATGTATTTTTCAGAAATGTTTTATGATGAGTATTTAGTTATTTGGCGTTGGTGTCTGTAATTTTTCTGTCTGCTTTCGGTGCAATTTCTGACTGTAGCTGCAATGTAAACTATGATTTATACCTGAAATATGCAAATTTTTCTAACAAAACATATGCTATACAATAAATATGTTATCAGACTGTCATCTGATGAGGTTGTTTCTTGGTTAGTGGCTATTTATATCTTTATTTGGTCAAATTTGTGATAGCTACTGATGTAGTAAAAAACGGAGGGAGTAAAAATAGTGGTGTCTTTTGCTAACGTGGTTAGCTAATAGATTTACATATTGTGTCTTCCCTGTAAAACATTTTAAAAATCGGACATGTTGGCTTGATTCACAAGATGTGTACCTTTCATCTGGTGTCTTGGACTTGTTAATGTGTGAAAGTTAAATATTTTAAAAAAATATCTTTTGAATTTCGCGCCCTGCACTTTGAGCTGGCTGTTGTCATAAGTGTACCGACGTCGGGCTTGCACGCCAAACAGGTTAATAAATGTATCGTATAGTGTGTGTGTGTGTGTGTGGCAGGCTTACAATGATGGCAAAAAACAACACTTGAGAGTGCGCTGACCCTGGTGCTAGAGGGGGTACGCAGCTGGAGGTTGAATGGGTACGGGACTATAACAAGTTTGGGAACCACTGCTATAGGTGATAATAGAATATTATAAAGTTAGCCTGAAGCATTATGTTCAAATGAGCTCACTCTTAAATTGGTATATGACAATGCCTTGGGGGAAACTAAACATGAAAATGCTCCTTAATGGATTAACATGCATTAACACTGATTGGACACATCATGTACCATAGGGAAAATACACTGAGGTTTAACCTCTTCAAAATTCTGTCTCACAGGTCTGGGAGAGCGTCTGTGATAGCTGCATTTTAATGAGGCCAGGTTAATAAATGCAGAGGAGATTAAACATTCCACTGGCTGTGCTACTGACGGCTACAATGTGAGCTGGCAGATTCAGGCCAGTCCCTGGAGTCTGAGACATGGAGGAAGGGGAGATCTCATCACTGCCTGATCACTCACATGGATGAACATACATTTTGGTTAAGCACCACCGTACGCTGTGATTGGCTTAGCTAATAGCCCATAAACACTCTTGATTACACAAAGTCGTCGGTGGAGTTTAGTGGAATGATTAAAGGCACCACTGAGATGGCATAACAATTATGTCGATAATTCCTTTGAAGGAGTTGAGGAGAAATTATAAAAGTTGACTCACTTTCAAAAAGTCAACCGTCAATCTTTTTCAAGCCAAGTTAACAGGGTGTTGAGATGTGAGTGCAGAAAGCTGTGTTTTTGAGTTTGTAAAAATAACATTAACGATTGTGCCATGCGGAAGACTCCTGACATGACGTGGCCCTTTCTGGGTATAGATCGTGGCATACCTTTCTCTCTCTCGCTCCCCTACACCCAGATTCTGTTATCTCAGGTTGTAAATTCCTGCAGGAGACTCTCTCCTCCTGGCCATGCAGTATATAGAGAGAGAGATTCACAGTAGAACAAAGGAACTTCTTCTTCATCACAGAACTTGAGAACTGAACAATATCCATGTTTTGGAGATTGGGTAAACGGTCGGTGGAGAAGCCAGCTACGACCCGGTCCGTTTTGTTTCATGTTTGTGACCTCATGAAAGACAATACATCCACATTACCATAACTCTGTTAATACAGGTGCCTCCATTATGAGGTTTGCGTCTAATTATTGTATAAAATGAATGAGTAAAGATTCAACTATTTATGTTATGGGTTATGTTAACCCTTTTAATGAAAGAGAATTGTATTCCCTTTGAAGTTGAACCAAGTCATTGACCCGCCCCCGTGAGCACAGACATGATCTGGCATCATGGGACAGCCTTTTCTACTTTTACGAATAAAACCCCCACCTGAAGAAATCCTCTTCAGACCACACGTACCTCGGTCAGCTGAGGGGGCGAAGGTTGAGTAGAGACCACAAAAACATCAGTCTAAGCTAAGGTTGTAATGGTTGTTGAATTCCTAACCAAACCACGTGGAGCATTGGCTACACGGGTGGAAATGGTTCAACTCTGAGACTATCGATCCAGACAGAATAAGAGCAAATCTTTGATACTAATTACTAGTCTGCAGATAGAAATTATGTCAACCTGACATGCGAAAATCGACAACCGCCGAAACATCTATTCTATAAGAACATTTCTGAATGGTACTCTGAAGTATCCATTCAAACCACGAAAGACTCCAGGGAAGCAGAAAGACGATTGGATGAACTTTCCAACAGAAAGACGGACGATTTCAATGGAGATCACGAAGACACACTGAGCGCAAATATATATTGATTGCAATTATTCCCGAATGAATGAGCGTTCATGTGCAAAGGATTAGCATTTCAATTAATATAATTATCAACTGTGTAGTGACTCTTTTGTAATTCCCGCCCTTCTCAGTCCATACCCACTTCCCTTTGTCCACCAAGCCGTCAAATCGGCATAGCCCACTAGGGAACCTCCCTTATCATTTCCTTGTAACCATATCTACTGTGTTGTTTGTTTCTGTGATTATTTAGTTAGTTAGTAAATAAATTATTAAGACAATTGGTGTATGGATGATTCATAGTAAAGGCTGGGTTCGTGCAGATAACCAACAATTTACGATGTTTGGAATGAGAATAATTTATTAATTGGAAGACTAATTGATCAGATAATAAAATATCTGAAGAGTTATATTAGGAAAATTATAACTTTGTCATCAGAAGATTTTCCTTGGTGCCCCGACTTCCTAGTTAATTACATTTACATGATTCGTTTAATCACGTAATAATAATTAGAGTGAATTTATTTGATAAAATAACAGTCTTCACTTTAATGATGCCAAAGACACAACACTCCTTTGACTTCAGCTGTTCTGCCTCCGGCTGTTCCTCTTCCGTTTTTTCATACCGATTGAAAGGCATTGTACATACATCAAGCTAGGAAAGTTCAGTGAATACTGTAAGTAAAATGATTGCAGTTTTTCCTTTCACCCTTTTGACTTGGCCATGTCAAACTGATAATATTATTATATTGTGTTCCCCTTTTAGCCAATATTTAGTAAAAATGTACAAAATGTCTGTCAATTCTTATTCATGCAGGAGGTAATCTATTATGATTATATCTGTGTGTTCATTACCTCACCCTAAAATCAATGAGATCATCATGTGCCACAGACATTTCGAGTTCCATTATTGGGTGCATAATTCTACATGTGTTTTTCAGCTGCTCATGAATCAAAGTGAGATTTGCATCTTGGAGGTGTGGTTTGATGTGGGTGTGTTATGCTTATTATATCGTACTCTGGCATCTATTGTTGATTGTCCCTCGAGTTGCGATAGCATCATCTCACCCTCAAAATAGTCAGAATTAATCTAAAATAAGTGAAGAAATCTGTCATTAATTTTGTTTTTCCAGACAAGGTCTTAGTTGCGCAATTCCACATCTCGCTAAGGTGTTTGGTGCAGTATTTGTCAAGTATTTGTTTTTGCATGAAAAATATCTAGTTAATTAGTGCACTGCAGACAGTATCTGCTGTTGTGTGGGATTGATTTCGAAGAACAGAGCTGCCAACTCTCACGCATTGACCGTGAGACACAAACATTTGACCCTCTTCTCACGCTCTCAAGGCATGCCTCATGTCTCACGCATTGAAAAGTATTGTTTTATTTTTCTAATTAGTCCATTGTATCGTCAGCATGTTAACTTTTCAACTGTGCTCCAAATTGTTTTGAAATCGGAGCATCTGCGCCTGCAATTTAACATAACGCGCGGAACCTCAATCATTGTCCCCCACGGCGCTGTGAACCACGGCATATGATTGGGCTAGTTATCTAAGGGATCAAGAAGATTGGATACATGTTTTAAAGGAACGCCCCTCAAGATTAGGGTAAAGTTGAATGGAGAGGAAACAATCTCACTGAGTGCATAAAACTGTACAAAGAGCAACACGGTAGCGCTGTTTTATTTGCAATGTTGTCAACAAAATTAGGTTGCTGTTACTCCCGTCCCTATTGCAGAATGCAGCCTTTTGGCAACATGTACTGAAGTCGATTTAATCCACACTTGCTTTAGTCCCCCCAGACCTACAGTATGTTTTAGCAGGGACGTTTGGTAGGGAGACCTGATTTGTAACTTTGAAAATGCTTTGTCAAACAAATTGTGAGTTTGATTCTAGAGGGGGGACAATTCATAGAAAAAAACATTTGGTTGGGGTGTAGGAGCAGATTTATGTAATTTTGTTTTCGGGAGATTGTATTACCTATTTACTTTATTTAGTGTGATCAGTGGAACAATTCTCATTCTAAACAATAGGCTAAACTATAGGGTAATTAGTGTGCTTGTCAGCAAGAACACTACTGTTATACCTCACACTTATTTTATTATTCCACTTCTGCCAATGTAATCACTTATTTGAAACCTGATAAGCAGTATTTTCTTCCATCCCTATTTTTAAAGAGATAGTTTAGCTAGCTAGCAATTCTTTTTACTAAAACCAAAATAGGTTCAATGTTAGCTACCAAGCCAGCCATCTAACCTCCGCTAACGTTAGCTAGCTAACAGCAAGCTTTAACTTTGGGCATTTTGTTTAGATATTTAACATTAGCTAGCTAAAAAATGAACTAAAATCCCAATCCATAGAGTAATGTTAGCAAGCCACCCATCAAACTGCAGCTGGCTAACTAACAGCAAGCTTTAACGAGCAATTCAAACCGACTGTCATAGCTAGCTAAAGTTAACCAAAATAGTTTCAATATTAGCTACCAAGCCAGCCATCTAACCTCTGCTAACGTTAGCTAGCTAGCTAACAGCAAGTTTTAACTTGGTATTTTGTTTAGACATGTAATGTTAACATTACGTAGCTAGCTAAAAAATGAGAAAAAAAATCCAATCCATAGAGTAACGTTAGCAAACCAGCCATCGAACTCCAGCTGGCTAGCTAACAGCAAACTTTAACTAGCAATACAAACCGATTATCATAGCCAGCTAAAGTTAACCAAAATAGATTCAATGTTAGATTATTACCCGTATAAATGGATGAAAGCTTCACAGCAGACTGCAACCCCTTTTATTAAATAAGACATCCTGTGTCATTTCCGTTTAGTTTGAACAGCTTGTTTGGCCCGTTGTGTCAAGTCACTCTGGTTCACACTGACTGTGTGCAATGCCATAAGAATCATCAGATCTTTCTCCCTCTCTGTCACCGATGCCATGGTTGCCCTTAGTTTGAAGATGTAATCCAGAGACATGTGTTTTATACAACAGCCTCTGTGTTCTCTTTTCTACTCCCTATGCATTTGCAATCAAACACCAGAATTCTATTCATCTCCTTATCATACTCTGCTTCCACCAGACATTCTTTTTTTGATCCAAGATGGCGTAGCAGTGTAGGCATGTTTCGTTTCGTCCTCTCGTGTACTTTTGTATTTTTCGTATTTTTTGTATATATTTTAATTTAATATATTTTAATTTTAAAATCTCTTTTCGATTTTTAATTCGATTATACCTTCCGGTAACCTACCTCACCCAATGTGATATGGAATCACTATTATTTTTTAACTTTGGAACACATTCAAGCACCCCCAATAGCTAACCAGCTAATCAGCTACAAGCTATTTAGTCATTTTTAGCCACTGCTAGCAGCTTTTACCTTCTGCACAGACACCAGCCCTGTTATTAGCCTGGATATTACTCACCAATTTACCAGCATCGGACTGTCTCTCCACAACAACGCCGGATTCCTGCCGTAATCCCTGAGCCACTACTTCTGATCCTCACAGCTAGCTTGCAGCTAGCGCCACTGCCACGAAGCTAGCACCAGTTAGCAAACAAAATTCTACAATACCTCTTTCGCCATCTGGCTTGGATTCTCTGTCGACACTGCGCCCCGCCGCACCACCACGTCTGGTCTGCCGACAAATATCCGCTGTGCCCTCAACCGGCCTCCTTCTGAGCAGACCCCCTCCGTCTGAGCAGTCCACCCCCGGGCTACTAACTTTAAACGCCGCGTGCTAGCGTAGTGGCGGCTTCCCTGCTCCATCTACGGCTGCCCCCTGGACACTATGATCACTTGGCTACATAGCTGATGCCTGCTGGACTGTCCATTAATTCACCGCACTCCATTCTGTTTATTTGTGTTTTATCTGTCGGCTCTGTGTTTTAACTCAGGCTCTGTGTGTAGTTAATCCGACCCTCTCTGCCTAGTCATCGCCATTTTACCTGCTGTTGCTGTGTTAGCTGACTAGCTGCTGTTATCTCACCTGTTGTTTTAGCTAGCTCTCCCAATCAAGACCTGCAATTACTTTATGCCTTACTGTATGTCTCTCTCAAATATCAATATGCCTTGTATACTGTTGTTCTGGCTAGTTATCATTGTTTTGGTTTGCAATGGAGCCCGTAGTTCCACTCCCCGTACCTCTGATACCTCCTTTGTCCCACCTCCCACACATGCGGTGACCTCACCCATTGTGACCAGCATGTCCAGAGATACAACCTCTCTTATCATCACCCAGTGCCTGGGCTTGCCTCCACTGTACCCGTGCCCCACCATACCCCTGTCTGCACATTATGCCCAGAATCTATTCTACCACGCCCATAAATCTGCTCCTTTTATTCCTTGTCCCCAACGCTCTAGGCGACCAGTTTTGGTAGCCTTTAGCCGCACCCTCATCCTACTACTCCTCTGTTCCCCGGGTGATGTGGAGGTAAACCCAGGCCCTGCATGTCCCCAGGCACCCTCATTTGTTGACTTCTGTGATCGAAAAAGCCTTGGTCTCATGCATGTCAACATCAGAAGCCTCCTCCCTAAGTTTGTCTTACTCACCGCTTTAGCACACTCTGCCAACCCTGATGTCCTTGCCGTGTCTGAATCCTGGCTTAGGAAGGCCACCAAAAATTCTGAGATTTCCATACCCAACTATAACACTTTCCGTCAAGATAGAACTGCCAAAGGGGGAGGAGTTGCAATCTACTGCAGAGATAGCCTGCAAAGTTCTGTCATACTTTACAGGTCTATGCCCAAACAGTTCGAACTTCTAATTTTAAAAATTTATCTCTCCAGAAATAAGTCTCTCACTGTTGCCGCCTGCTACCGACCCCCCTCAGCTTCCAGCTGTGCCCTGGACACCATTTGTGAATTGATCGCCCCCCATCTAGCTTCAGAGTTTGTTCTGTTAGGTGACCTAAACTGGGATATGCTTAACACCCCGGCAGTCCTACAATCTAAGCTAGATGCCCTCAATCTCACACAAATCATCAAGGAACCCACCAGGTACAACCCTAAATCCGTAAACATGGGCACCCTAATAGACATTATCCTGACCAACTTGCTCTCCAAATACACCTCTGCTGTCTTCAATCAAGATCTCAGCGATCACTGCCTCATTGCCTGTATCCGCTACGGGTCCGCGGTCAAACGACCATCCCTCATCACTGTCAAACGCTCCCTAAAACACTTCTGCGAGCAGGCCTTTCTAATCGACCTGGCCCGGGTACCCTGGAAGGATATTGACCTCATCCCGTCAGTTGAGGATGCCTGGTCATTCTTTAAAAGTTACTTCCTCACCATATTAGACAAGCATGCTCCGTTCAAAAAATGCAGAACTAAGAACAGATATAGCCCTTGGTTCACTCCAGACCTGACTGCCCTCGACCAGCACAAAAACATCCTGTGGCGAACTGCAATAGCATCGAAGAGTCCCCGCGATATGCAACTGTTCAGGGAAGTCAGGAACCAATACACGCAGTCAGTCAGGAAAGCAAAGGCCAGCTTTTTCAAGCAGAAATTTGCATCCTGTAGCTCTAACTCCAAAAAGTTCTGGGATACTGTAAAGTCCATGGAGAACAAGAGCACCTCCTCCCAGCTGCCCACTGCACTGAGGCTAGGTAACACGGTCACCACTGATAAATCCATGATAATCGAAAACTTCAACAAGCATTTCTCAACAGCTGGCCATGCCTTCCTCCTGGCGACTCCAACCTTGGCCAACAGCTCCGCCCCCCCCCCCGCTGCTACTCGCCCAAGCCTCCCCAGCTTCTCCTTTACCCAAATCCAGATAGCAGATGTTCTGAAAGAGCTGCAAAACCTGGACCCATACAAATCAGCTGGGCTTGACAATCTGGACCCCCTATTTCTGAAACTGTCTGCCGCCATTGTCGCACCCCCTATTACCAGCCTGTTCAACCTCTCCTTTGTATCATCTGAGATCCCCAAGGATTGGAAAGCTGCCGCGGTCATCCCCCTCTTCAAAGGGGGAGACACCCTGGACCCAAACTGTTACAGACCTATATCCATCCTGCCCTGCCTATCTAAGGTCTTCGAAAGCCAAGTCAACAAACAGATCACTGACCATCTTGAATCCCACCGTACCTTCTCCGCTGTGCAATCCGGTTTCCGAGCCGGTCACGGGTGCACCTCAGCCACGCTCAAGGTACTAAACGATATCATAACCGCCATCGATAAAAGACAGTACTGTGCAGCCGTCTTCATCGACCTGGCCAAGGCTTTCGACTCTGTCAATCACCATATTCTTATCGGCAGACTCAGTAGCCTCGGTTTTTCTAATGACTGCCTTGCCTGGTTCACCAACTACTTTGCAGACAGAGTTCAGTGTGTCAAATCGGAGGGCATGTTGTCCGGTCCTCTGGCAGTCTCTATGGGGGTACCACAGGGTTCAATTCTCGGGCCGACTCTTTTCTTTGTATATATCAATGATGTTGCTCTTGCTGCGGGCGATTCCCTGATCCACCTCTACGCAGACGACACCATTCTGTATACTTCTGGCCCTTCCTTGGACACTGTGCTATCTAACCTCCAAACGAGCTTCAATGCCATACAACACTCCTTCCGTGGCCTCCAACTGCTCTTAAAACCTGTTGAGGACAGAGGGCGCTGTTTTCACTTTGGGGGAAAATCGTGCCCAATTTAAACGGCCTCGTACTCAATTCTTGCTCGTACAATATGCATATTATTATTACTATTGGATAGAAAACACTCTAGTTTCTAAAACCGTTTGAATTATATCTGTGAGTAAAACAGAACTCATTTTGCAGCAAACTTCCTGACAGGAAGTGGAAAATCTGAAATCGATGCTCTGTTCTAGGGCCTGCCTATAAATGTCCTTGATATTTATTAGTATAGATGCACTTCATACGTCTTCCACTAGATGTCGACAGGCAGTGAGAGAAGAAATGGAGTGTATAACTTGATCTGGGGTCGAATAAAAGCTCTCGGCATGACGTGTCACCAGTTTCCTGTTTTCTGGAGAGCGTGTGAAGGGACCTGGTTTTGCCTTCTGAAAAGCTGCCGTTATAGACGACTAATATCTCCGGCTTTGATTTTATTTGATACATGTGACAATATCATCGTAAAGTATGTTTTTTCAATATAGTTTTATTAGATTATTGAAATTTATTCGGGACGTTAGGCGTGTTGCGTTGTGTGCCTTTGTTCAGGAAGGAGAGCTTCGCGCTACTTTGCTAGCTTTCCGTGCTAATTGACTGGAGAAGAGGACATTCTAAAACCAAACAACGATTGTTCTGGACACAGGACCCCTTGTACAACATTCTGATGAAAGATCATCAAAAGTAGGACCCATTTTATGATGCTATTTCATATATCTGTCGAACATGTGAAATAGTCGTTTGCGCCCAGATTTTGGGTACTCTCTCGCTATAACTAAGCTGGATGTCGTAATGAAGTTATTTTTAGAATTCTAACACGGCGATTGCATTAAGAACTAGTGTATCTATCATTTCCTATACAACATGTATTTTCTAGTAACGTTTATGAATAGTTATTTGGTCAGAATAGTTGAGTGTCATAAAAATATCCGCACATTCTGGGAAAAAGTTGCTACGTTAGCACAATGTATAACCACTGATTTCAGCTCTAAATATGCACATTTTCGAACAAAACATAAGTGTATGTATAACCTGATGTTATAGGACTGTCATCTGATGAAAGTTTATGAAGGTTAGTGAAAATTAATATCTTTTGCTGGTTTATTCCCTATCGCTAACGTGCCTATTGCTATCGCTAACGTGCCTTGATGAATGTGTGGTAGTGTGGTAGGCTATTGTAGTAAGCTAATATAATGCTATATTGTGTTTTCGCTGTAAAACACTTAAAAAATCGGAAATATTGGCTGGATTCACAAGATGTTTGTCTTTAATTTGCTGTACACCATCGATTTTTCAGAAATGTTTTATGATGAGTATTTAGGTATTTGACGTTGGTGTCTGTAATTACTCTGGCTGCTTCGGTTCTATTTCTGACGGTAGCTGTGATGGTAGCTGCAATGTAAAACTGATTTATACCTCAAATATGCACATTTTTCGAACAAAACATAGATTTATTGTATAACATGTTATAAGACTGTCATCTGATGAAGTTGTTTCTTGGTTAGTTTGGTTGGTTCTTGGTTAGTTAGGTTGGCTTTGTGCATGCTACCTGTGCTGTGAAAAATGTCTGTCCTTTTTTGTATTTGGTGGTGAGCTAACATAAATATATGTGGTGTTTTCGCTGTAAAACATTTTAAAAATCGGACATGTTGACTGGATTCACAAGATGTGTATCTTTCATTTGCTGTATTGGACTTGTTAATGTGTGAAAGTTAAATATTTCAAAAAAATATCTTTTGAATTTCGCGCTCTGCCTTTTCAGTGGAATGTGGGAGGAGTTCCGCTAGCGGAACACCGGTGCCAGACAGGTTAAACGCTAGTAAAACCAAATGCATGCTTTTCAACCGTTCGCTGCCTGCACCCGCACGCCCGACTAGCATCACCACCCTGGACGGTTCCGACCTAGAATATGTGGACATCTATAAGTACCTAGGTGTCTGGCTAGACTGCAAACTCTCCTTCCAGACTCATATCAAACATCTCCAATCCAAAATCAAATCTAGAGTCGGCTTTCTATTTCGCAACAAAGCCTCCTTCACTCACGCCGCCAAACTTACCCTAGTAAAACTGACTATCCTACCGATCCTCGACTTCGGCGATGTCATCTACAAAATAGCTTCCAATACTCTACTCAGCAAACTGGATGAAGTCTATCACAGTGCCATCCGTTTTGTTACCAAAGCCCCTTATAACACCCACCACTGCGACCTGTATGCCCTAGTCGGCTGGCCCTCGCTACATGTTCGTCGTCAGACCCACTGGCTCCAGGTCATCTACAAGGCTATGCTAGGTAAAGTGCCGCCTTATCTCAGTTCACTGGTCACGATGGCTACACCCACCCGTAGCACGCGCTCCAGCAGGTGTATCTCACTGATCATCCCTAAAGCCAAAACCTCATTTGGCCGCCTTTCCTTCCAGTTCTCTGCTGCCTGCGACTGGAACGAATTGCAAAAATCTCTGAAGTTGGAGACTTTTATCTCCCTCAACAACTTTAAACATCTGCTATCTGAGCAGCTAACCGATCGCTGCAGCTGTACATAGTCCATCGGTATATAGCCCACCCAATTTACCTACCTCACCCCCATACTGCTTTTATTTATTTATTTTTCTGCTCTTTTGCACACCAGTATCTCTACTTGCACATGATCATCTGATGATTTATCACTCCAGTGTTAATCTGCTAAATTGTAATTATTCAATTTATTGCCTACCTCCTCATGCCTTTTGCACACATTGTATATAGATTCTCTTTTTTTCTACCATGTTATTGACTTGTTTATTGTTTACTCCATGTGTAACTCTGTGTTGTTGTCTGTTCACACTGCTATGCTTTATCTTGGCCAGGTCGCAGTTGCAAATGAGAACTTGTTCTCAACTAGCCTACCTGGTTAAATAAAGGTGAAATAAAAAAATAAAAAAATAAAAATTCTACAGATTTCAAAACTTGGTCAACTTCTTCCTTGACAACAACACTGTTGCTTGCCGCCATTTCTTCTCCATCACTGTCATCAGAAGACTCTACAATGTCTTCTTCAATGAAAATGTTTTTACCAAAATCAGGGATTTCCTCATCGTCTGATTCATTTTCAGAGTCAGAGAGAGTCAGCATGGCATGATCGTCATCCAGAAAGTAGTCCATCACAACTTTTTGCCACTGACCTTTGTCGATAGCGCCTGATAAATGCAGGGCAGCAATGTTATTGAGAGCAGTAGCAACATATGCAGTTCTCCATGGCTAATGTTATATCTTTCGGAAAAAAACTGCAGTAGATAGAATAATCTACGCATTACGAAGAGCTCATTTTATAGACACAAGATGCTACACCTCAGACCTGTCACGAATGTCGTCGGGAGAAGGAGAGGAGGACCAAGGTGCAGCATGGTAAGTGTTCATATTTTTAATAAAACAACTGAACACTGAACAAAAACGAAAAACTAACAGTCCTGTAATGTGACGAAAAACACTAAACAGAAAATAATCACCCACAACTCAAAATGGGAAAACAGGCTACCTAAGTATGGCTCTCAATCAGAGACACCGATAGACAGCTGCCTCTGATTGAGAACCATACCAGGCCAAACACATAGAAAAGGAAAACCTAGACCTACAACATAGAATACCCACCCACATCACACCCTGACCAAACTAAAAATAGAAACGTACAAAGCAATCTATGGTCAGGGCGTGACAAGACCAATCCAAACTCATCTCTCGGCATGTCCAGCCCACTCATTATCTCAGCCAATCATGGCTAGCGGGAAGGTTGTTGACTTTTTCTGTGCCTAAACCAACTAGGCTTGTAATTTAAGAATTGTATTCGTATTTACAGATGGCATACAAGTTTGATATTATTAAGGCACATGAAAGTTCACATTTTACAGAAGGCATTTCTGTCCAAAAACGCATTTTGATGAATTCTTTTTTTTTTACATTCAAACGGCTCTCCTGTGAAGTAGTGACTTGCGACATACGCCTGGATTTCTGAATCGGGTCACATATTAGAATACTTAACATTTTATCTCCAAAAAAAGTTATACTGTGGATATAGATACTTTTGTACCTGTTTCCTCCAGCATCTTCACAAGGTCCTTTGCTGTTGTTCTGGGATTGATTTGCACTTTACGCAGCAAAGTACGTTCATCTCTAGGAGACAGAACGCGTCTCATTCCTGAGCGGTCTAATGGCTGCGTGTTCCCGTGGTGTTTCTACTTGCATTCTATTGTTTGTACAGATGAACGTGGTACCTTCAGGCGTTTGGAAATTGCTTCCAAGGATGAACCAGACTTGTGGAAATCTACAATTTTTTTTGATTTTCCCATGATGTCAAGCAAAGAGGCACTGAGTTTGAAGGTAGGCCTTGAAATACATCCACAGGTACACTTCCAATTGACTCAAATTATGTCAATTAGCCTACCAGAAGCTTCTAAAGCCATGACATCATTTTCTGGAATTTTCCAAGCTGTTTAAAGGCACAGTCAACTTAGTGTATGTAAACTTCTGACCCACTGGAATTGTGATACATTGAATTATAAGTGAAATAATCTGTCTGTAGACAATTGTTGGAAAAAATACTTGTGTCATGCACAAAGTAGATGTCCTAACCGACTTGCCAAAACTATAGTTTTTTAACAAGAAATTTGTGGAGTGGTTGAAAAATGAGTTTTAATGACTCCAACCTAAGTGTATGTAAACTACCGACTACAACTGTAGTTACCTATGAGCAATCACCATATACTTACAATGCCTTCTTTTTATTCATTTATTTTAACCGTTATTTAACTAGGCAAGTCAGTTAAAACTTCTTATGGATGCAATCCCGTTAACGGGATGATATGACAACAGCCAGTGAAAGTGCAACGCACCAAATTCAAACAACAGAAATCTCATGATTAAAATTCCTCAAACATACATGTATCTTATACCATTTTAAAGGTAATCCCACCAAAGTGTCCGATTTCAAATAGGCTTTTCAGCGAAAGCACCACAAACGATTATGTTAGGTCACCGCAAAATCACAGACAAGCGCAGTCATTTTTCCAGCCTAAGACAGGGGTCACAAAAAGCAGAAATAGAGTTAAAATTAATCACTAACCTTTGATGATCTTCATCAGATGACACTCTTAGGACTCCATGCTACACAATACATATATGTTTTGTTCGATAAAGTTAATATTTATATCCAAAAACCTCAGTTTATATTGGCGCCATGTTCAGAAATGCCTCCAAAATATTCGGAGAAATTGCAGAGAGCCACGTCAAATAACAAATACTCATCATAAACTTTGATGAAAGATACATGTTTCACATAGAATTAAAGATACACTTGTTCTTAATGCAACTGCTGTGTCAGATTTCAAAAAGCTTTACGGCAAAACACAATATTCAATCATCTGAAAACAGCGTTCAGCCACAAAAGCAAGCCATACAGTTACCTGCCAAATTGTGCAGTCAACAAAACTCATAAAAAGCATTATAAATCTTCACTTACCTTTCCTGATCTTCGTCGGAATGCACTCCCAGGACTCCCACTTCCGAATTTTTTTTTTGTTTTGTTCGGTAATGTCCATCATTTATGTCCAAATAGCTATTTTTGTTAGCATGTTTGGTAAACAAATCCAATGTCAGGAAGCGCGTTCACTAAAAGCTGACGAAATGTTCCGTAACAGTCAGTAGAAACATGTCAAACGATGTATTGAATCAATCTTTAGAATGTTTTTAACATAAATCTTGAATAACGTTCCAACCAGAGAATTACATTGACTTCAGATGAGCGATGGAACAGAGCTCCCTCTCATGTGAACGCGCATGGTCCGAGCAAGGTCAGGTCATGGCAGACCTGACTAATTCCCCTCTCATTCGGCCCCCCTTCACAGTAGAGGCATCAGACAAGGTTCCACAGTGTCTCCTGACCCCTCCTGTCTCAGCCTCCAGTATTTATGCTGCAGTAGTTTGTGTCGGGGGGCTAGGGCCAGTTGGTTATATCTGGAGTACTTCTCCTGTCTTATCCAGTGTCCTGTGTGAATTGAAGTATGCTCTCTCTAATTATCTCCTTCTCTCTTTCTTTCTCTCTCTCGGAGGACCTGAGCCCTAGGACCATACGTCAGGACTACTGGGCATGATGACTCCTTGCTGTCCCCAGTCCACCTGGCCTTGCTGCTGTTCCAGTTTCAACTGTTCTGCCTGCAGTTATGGAACCCCTACCTGTCCCAGACCTGCTGTTTTCAACTCTTAATGATCGGCTATGAAAAGCCAACTGACATTTATTCCTGATTATTATTTGACCATGCTTGTCATTTATGAACATTTTGAACATCTTGGCTCTCTCTAATTCTCTCCTTCTCTCTTTCTTTCTCTCTCTCGGAGGAACTGAGCCCTAGGACCATACGTCAGGACTACTGGGCATGATGACTCCTTGCTGTCCCCAGTCCACCTGGCCTTGCTGCTGTCCCAGTTTCAACTGTTCTGCCTGCGGTTATGGAACCCCTACCTGTCCCAGACCTGCTGTTTTCAACTCTTAATTATCGGCTATGAAAAGCCAACTGACATTTATTCCTGATTATTATTTGACCATGCTTGTCATTTATGAACATTTTGAACATCTTGGCCATGTTCTGTTATAATCTCCACCCGGCACAGCCAGAAGAGGACTGGCCACCCCTCATAGCCTGGTTCCTCTCTAGGTTTCTTCCTAGGTTTTGGCCTTTCTAGGGAGTTTTTCCTAGCCACCGTGCTTCTACACCTGCATTGCTTGCTGTTTGGGGTTTTAGGCTGGGTTTCTGTACAGCACTTTGAGATATTAGCTGATGTACGAAGGGCTATATAAAATAAACTTGATTGATTGACTCGATTGATTCTACAGACTGTTGACATCTAGTGGAAGCCGTAGGAAGTGCAAACTCATCCATATCTCGCTGTGAATTCAATAGGATATTGGTCGAAAATCGACCAGCCTCAGAATTCCCACTTCCTGTTTGGATTTTTTCTCAGGTTATTGCCTTCCATATGAGTTCTGTTATACACAGACATCATTCTAACAGTTTTAGAAACTTCAGAGTGTTTTCTATCCAATACGAATAATAATATGCATATATTAGCAACTGGGACTGAGGAGCAGGCAGTTTACTATGGGCACCTCTGTGCACCTTTCATCCAAGCTACTCAATACTGCCCTGCAGCCATAAGAAGTTAAGAACAAATTATTGTTTGCAATGACGGCCTACGCCGGCCAAACCCTAACCCAGATGACACTGGGTCAATTGTGCACCGCCCTATGGGACTTCCAATCACTGCCGATTGTGATACAGCCTGTAGTCGAACCAGGGTCTGTAGTGACGCCTCTAGCGCTGAGATGCAGTGCCTTAGACCGCTGCGCCACTTGGGAGCCTTCAGAAAGTATTCACACCCCTTGATTTTTTCCATATTTTGTTGTGTTACAGCCTGAAGTAAACGTTCAGAAAATTATAATGTTGTGTCACAGGCACACAATGTCAAAGTGGAAGGATGTTTTTGAAATATTTACAAATTAATAAAAAATGAAAAGCTGAAATGTCATGATTCAATAAGTATTCAACCCCTTAGTTATGGCAAGCCTAAATAAGTTCAGAAGTAAAAATGTGCTTAACAAGTCACATAATAATTTTCATGGACTCACTCTGTGTGCAATAATAGTGTTTAACATGATTTCTGAATGACTACCTCATCTCTGTACCCCACACATACAATAATCTGTAAAGTCCCTCACAGATTCCACCACAAAGACCGGGGAGATTTTCCAGTGCCTTGCAAAGAAGGGCACCTGTTGGTAGATGGATAAAATTGGTAGATGGGGGGGCTCATACCATGGATCATTTAACTATTTGATTTAGAATTTTAGGATCCCGATAAAATATTGAATTTGGTCTTTACAACTATAGCCCATAGAAACGCATTGAATAACACATTCATAAATGGCAAAATTTACAGTAAAAAAATCTATGATAAGGAATACGATTTTGAGGAAACCGCTCATGGATTCACCATGCGGCTAATGGTGAGTTTAAAACGGTTACAGAGTTTAATGGCTGTGATAGGAGACAACTGAGGATTGATCAATAACATTGGACTTACTCCACAATACTAACCTAAATGGCAGAGCGAAAAGAAGGAAGCCGGTACAGAATACATATATTCCAAGACATGCATCCTGTTTGCAATAAGGTACTAAAGTAAAACTACAAAAAATGTGGCAAAGAAATTGACAACGCTTTGTATTCAGGACATAATGTTTTGGGCAAATCCAACACAACACAAGAGTTCCACTCTTCATATTTTCAAGCATGGTGGTGGCTACATCATGTTATGGGTATGCTTGTCACCGGCAAGGAATAGGGAGTTTTTTTGTTATAAAAATAAATGGAATAGAGCTAAGCACAGGCAAAATCCTAGGACACTTGGAGACAAATTCACCTTTTTACAATTTTGGCTTAAATCGTCTTGAAAATCTATGGTAAGACGAAAATGGCTGTCTAGCATTGATCAACAACCAACTTGACAGAGCTTGAGGAATTAAAAAAATAATAATGTGCAAATATTGTACAATCCACTTGTGCAAAGCTCTTAGAGACTTACCCAGAAAGACTCACAGCTGTAATCCCAAAGTTTATTCTAACATGTGTGGCTGTACGTGATTAGCGCGAGCTCAAGGGTTCAGGTGGGTGAATTCATTGGGACAGTGCTGGACCGCAGCATGTACTGGGATTTCTAGGCAGCTTTAGCAGTCTCGGATGCCGCCTTATGTCCACAAGTTTTCAACAAAATTCACGCAGGAAGGGACAAGCTGGGTATGGAAGTAATCTTTCCACCTTTGAAATCTGTCCACCCAAGCCTGATTTCAAGCAATAACGACACACATAGTTAACATTTTGGGATATTATAACTGGATTATACGTAGCTCCCATCCAAATGTTGTGAACACTTCTACATTAATATGGATGCTACCATAATTAGGGATAATCCTGAATGAATCGTAAACAATGATGAGTGAGAAAGTTACAGACACACAAATATCATACCCCCAAGACATGCTAACCGCTCACCCTTACAATAAAAGGTTAGGTTAGCATTTTTGGGGGTATGATATTTGATATTTTTGCCTCTTTCTCACTCATCATTATTCACAATTCATTCAGGATTATCTGTAATCATGGTAGCATCCACATGAATGTAAAAGTGTTTAGAAACATTATATTCTAATTTACAATCAAAGTGACTCCAAAATGATACAATACATCTTAAACACAACCAAAACATACAGCAAATGCTTCCAACAAGTTTGTAGTCACAAGCTTGATGTAATCATTGTGTGCTAGGAATATGGGACCGAATACTAAACCTTTGACTACTTTAATACACATAAGTGAATTTGTCCCAATGCATTTGGTCTCCTAAAATGGGGACTATATACAAACATAACTGTAATTTCTAAATGGTTCACCCGAAATGGATGAAGATACCCTCAAATTACGGCTGAGAGTCTGCACTTTAACTGCATAATCATTCTATCAATTCAAATCCAAAGTGCTGGAGAACAGAGCCAAACCAACAAAAAAACAAAAAATGTCACTGTCCCAATGCTTTTGTAGCTCATCTGTTGATAGATGAAAACCTGTCATAGCCATTTATCAACATATCTCTGTGGGAAAAAGATTTTGGTAGATGGCCAATATGGAACAGGAAACAACACTTTTTTGACTGGATCATTTCAAAGATTCACCATCTCACATCGGTTTCTGAATGGCGACAGGGATTGTCTTTAATTTGAATGATAGCTAAACCTTCAAATCCATGAATTCGTGTTAGGCCAGAGACCTTTATGGGAGGAGTGCCCAATTTTTTTCTAGCCACCTTGGTCTGAAAATTACAGCTGTGTTCTAAAGTCCCACTATGGACTGGCACATATTTCAAAAACACTGGTACTAAACCAAGATCTGTTTTACAACAACAACACATTTAAAACTGTCCCGATACTTTTGGAGGTCACTCTATATGTGTAGTAGTTTCAACACAAGTTTGTTGATATTCATGTTAAGATTGCAACTGTAGCTAGCCTAGTTGGTAGGCCTACCATAAATGTCAGCTAACATTTGCTTGCTAGCTAGCTAACAAGCAAATTGTATTCTGCTGGACGATTTAGCATAGGTAGTTGGCTAGCTACAGTTGAAGTCGGAAGTTCACGTACACCTTAGCCAAGTAGATTTAAACTCAGTTTTTCACAATTCCTGACATTTAATCCTAGTAAAAATGCCCTGTCTTAGGTCAGTTAGGATCACCACTTTATTTTAAGAATGTGAACTGGCAGAATAATAGTAGAGAGAAAGATATATTTCAGCTTTTATTTTTTTCATCACATTCCCAGTGGGTCAGGAGTTTACATACACTCAATTAGTATTTGGTAGCATTGCCTTTAACTTGTTTAACTTGGGTCAAATGTTTCGGGTAGCCTTCCACAAGCTTCCCACAATAAGTTGGGTCAATTTTGGCCCATTCCTCCTGATAGAGTTGGTGTAACTGAGTCAGATTTGTAGGCCTCATTGCTGGCACATGCTTTTTCAGTTCTGCCCACAAATTTTATATAGGATTGAGTTCAGGGCTTTGTGATGGCCACTCCAATACCTTGACTTTGTTGTCCTTAAGCGATTTTGCCACAACTTTGGAAGTATGCTTGGGGTCATTGTCCATTTGGAAGACCCATTTGCGACCAAGCTTTAACTTCCTGACTGATGTCTTGAGATGTTGCTTCAATATATCCACATCATTTTCCCGCCACATGATGCCATTTATTTTGTAAAGTGCACCAGTCCCTCCTGCAGCAAAGCACCCCCACAACATGATGCTGCCATCCCCGTGCTTCACGGTTGGGATGGTGTTCTTCGGCTTGCAAGCCTCCCCCTTTTTCCTCCAAACATAATGATGGTCATTATGGCCAAACAGTTCTATTTTTTGTTGCATCAGACCAGAGGACATTTCTCCAAAAAGTACAATCATTGTCCCCATGTGCAGTTGCAAACCGTAGTCTGGCTTTTTTATGGCGGTTTTGGAGCAGTGACTTCTTCCTTGCTGAGTGGCCTTTCAGGTTATGTCACTATAGGACTTGTTTTCCTGTGGATATAGATACTTTTGTACCCGTTTCCTCCAGCATCTTCACAAGATCCTTTGCGGTTGTTCTGGGATTGATTTGCACTTTTTTCAGCAAAGTACGTTCATCTCAAGGAGACAGAACGCGTCTCCTTCCTGAGCGGTATGACGGTTTCGTGGTCCCATGGTGTTTATACTTCGTACTATTGTTTGTACAGATGAACGTGGTCCCTTCAGGCGTTTGGAAATTGCTCCCAAGGATGAACCAGAACACTAGACTAGCTAGCTGGCAATTTCTTGTCTGGATTTTTTACACAATCTTCTTAACCCCAGTTCTTTGCGCATTGTCGATATGACGTCAGTGTCAACACAAATTCTGGGCACTTTCAATGGTTTTGACTGGATGGTAATGTAGTTTATTTCAGAATAGATTTTTGTTGTACCAGGTTAGAAAAGCTTACGCAGCAGTTTATGAGAATTAACGTAGAAGATTATATTAAGATTAGGAAAAGAGTTAGGGTTAGCTAAACTTTTGATGTCAGTTTGACAAAAAAGAGCTTTGGACCATAAGGTTCTATCTTTAGTCGGAGATAATAGGCTTTCACGTTCCGAACCCTCATTGGTTTGAATGGTGTCAGAAATGTGTATCTTATATTTACAATATTAAATAGGTAAAGAACATTGAACAGAGCAAGGCTATGTCAATAACTCAACATAAATTCCGGACATGAATTCTAGATATAACCATATAGTCGCATACTCTGGAATAGCTGTGTCCTGTCTAGCCATGAGGTCGTTGTTATTTTGAGCGCGTTGTGCAGATGGGCAGATATTGACATAATGCCATACTTCCTGGGATAAATAATTAAGTACACTAATGCGTCCCATCCAAAAGTGAGAATGTCCTTCAACTGTGAAACCCTTGCAAGGTTACATAATGAAATAAGAGGTTGTCTTATGACTATTTATGTGCATTTGTAAACAATTTTTCAACCCTGGCTCACAATTTGGCGAGCACTAAATGACCATCTAACAATTGTAACCATAATTGTTTATTAATGTGTTGAAAATGTTTGACTGATGGTTAAAAAAGCCATTAAAAACTAATTGTCAAGCCCAGCTCTCCTTAGCTACTGTTGCTTTCCAGATCAAATGCACCATTACATTATTTAACAATTTTTTTAAAATAATTATGTAAATGTCCCGTTTTTGCCATAGCGCTCACAAGATTCCATGCATTTTAAATGAAAATTTTACCTTGTCCTGGGCATCAGACTCCAGATCCCTTTGTTGTGTCAATGAGGTGGCTGGTATTCAATTGGCTAACACTTATAATGTGGTTTGTGCAGGTTGAAAAATTGTGCTTTCGGATGCTATCAGAAACTTGAATTGCAAATACCACATGTTGTTAGACTTCGGTAGAAGTCGTGACAGTTTTGGAGGACACATGACTCGACCTTTGCCTCCCAAGCCTGTTGGGGGAGTTCCAGTGATGAGACAAGATCGAAAAAGGGGGTAAAATACCAACAACAACAGAAAAACATTTTGTTTCTTTGCAACACGCTATATATCCATTGTTAAGCTGGAATGGAATGTTCGTATCCTCTATATTTCACTGTGATGTCTTAAGATGAATGCACTTACTTAAGTCGCTCTTGATAAGAGCATCTGCTAAATGACTAAAATGTCAAATATCAATGTTTTTCATACAGATCTCATATTATTAAATATTGATGTCACAAATGTATCAGTACATTTCTTAATTAAAAATGTTTTTTTGGTTACAATTGACTGGCTAAAACCTAGAAGTACTAGCAGTACTACTTATTTCTCTGAGTATAGCATTTAAAAAGAAATAACATAATTATTTCGCTCTCTGAAATATAACCATCAAATGATAGTTTTTAAATAAATACATTTCTGTTATTGAACAACCAATGTCATGATTATTTTTGGAAAGGACATTTGTGGAAAGGATAGGGATAATATTGAATCGGGATTTGAATTCTTGGAATTGACCTAGCGAAATTGAAATATCTCTGAAGTCAAAGACTGACCTAGAATTTGAATTGAATTAAATGGAATTTTAATTTAATTTGTGGAATTGACCCCAACTCTGAATTACACTAATATCAATGCAACATAGGCCGTTTTCAACCAGAGAAGTATTTTTTTTAAAGTTCAGCTGCCCTTTAAGGAGCCTGCAATAATAGGACATTGCTGCATGTGTTTATGTGCCATATTAGCTCGAGTTCCAGCTCACTGATATTCAGTTATGAACTGTAAAATATGAACTGTATGAACTGTAAATATTACGTTCGACACGGTGTGTTCTCACTCTCTGGGGCGCACAGTCCAATTTATATTAATCACCTGTAAATGGAGATTGAGAGACAACATTCTTTTAATATCATGTAATTAACTTTGAGGTGAAATGGAAAATGAATGTCACAAGAATTTGGTGAGGAACATATGGCCTAGATGGGGGGGGGTTTATCTCCGAAGACCAGAGGGCAGTCTGTCGTTCTCATGGAGATGTGTGCCCTCCATTAACAATTAAACCAGGGCTGACTGTCTCTTTTAGGAGGTTCTTCAGCACTAAAGCATTTTCCACTTCTTTATGGACAGACTGACACTCAAGATAAATTATCCCTGATGAACACTGGGCAGTGTGTTGTAGTAAATTCCCATATTTGTTGCTCTGTCATTTGGAATCCCCTGCCCTCAGGAGATTAGTTGTTCATTTACAGTTGATGTGTACAATCTGGTTCTAAATCTGCCGTGCCAATGATGTCCTCCTGAATATATTCTTACAGTATCTATGTTCAATAAAGTAATGGGACACCAATTAAGACAGTAATTGGGTGATTCTGCAAGTTTTCAGAAATTAAAATGTATTTAAACACCATTTTACCAGTATTATAATTGTCTTTGATTTGTCTAGAAATAATATCTGATAATGGCTGCGATCGTACTATTCAGGAATTTATATATTTTTCTCAGACAGCCATAGACAAATGTAATTTACGTCATGTCATTAACCCTTTCATGCGTGAGTTCCAAATATCTCTAACTGTCACGTTCCTGACCTATTTCTGTTAGTTTGTTGTATGTGTTAGTTGGTCAGGACGTGAGTTTGGGTGGGCATTCTATGTTTTCTGTTTCTATGTTGGTTTAAGGGTTGCCTGGTATGGCTCTCAATTAGAGGCAGGTGTTTGGCGTTTCCTCTAATTGAGAGTCATATTTAGGTAGGTTGTTTCACAGTGTTTGTTGTGGGTGGTTGTCTCCTGTGTCAGTGTTTGTCGCACCATACGGGACTGTTCGGTTTGTTTGTACATCGTTCTTTTTGTGTAGTCTATTTTCCCTGTTCGTGCGTTCTTCGTGTTATATGTAAGTTCGTATAGTTCAGGTTTGTCTACATTTGTTTTGTTATTTTGTTAATTATTTCAAGTGGTTTCGTTTCGTGTTTTTCCCGTCTTGTTTTATTAAAATTATGTCATCACAACCCGCTGCATCTTGGTTCAATCCCTGCTCCTCCTCTTCGGTTGAAGAGGAGGAGGAATACCGTTACAGAACCACCCACCAAATAACCAGAACCAAGCAGCGGTGTAACGGGAGGAACGGACAGCGCACGAAGCAGGATTTATGGTCTTGGGAGGAGATCATGGAAGGAAAAGGACCATGGGCTAAAGTGGAGGTGAATCGCCGCCCATGGGAACAGCTGGAGGCAGCTCGGAGAGCGGAGGAAACTGGAGAGAGGAACCGGCATTATGAGGGGACGCGTCTGGCACGGAAGCCCGAAAAGCCCGTGAGTACTACCCAAAAATTTCTTGGGGGGGGGCTAAGAGGTAGTGGGCCAAGGGCAGGTAGGAGACCTGCGCCCACTTCCCAGGCTAACCGTGGAGAGCGGGAGTACGGGCGAACACCGTGTTACGCAGTAGAGCGCACGGTGTCTCCTGTACGTGTTCATAGCCCGGTGCGGGTTATTCCACCTCCCCGCACTGGTAGGGCTAGATTGGGCATTGAGCCAAATGTCATGAAGCCGGCCCTACATATCTGGCCACCAGTACGTCTCCTCGGGCCGGCTTACATGGCACCAGCCTTACGCATGGTGTCCCCGGTTCGCCTACATAGCCCGGTGCGGGTTATTCCACCTCCCCGCACTGGTCGGGCGACGGGGAGCATTCAACCAGGTAAGGTTGGGCAGGCTCAATGCTCAAGGGAGCCAGTACGCTTGCACGGTCCGGTATTTCCGGCACTACCTCCCCGCCCCAGCCCAGTACCACCAGTGCCTACACTACGCACCAGGCTTCCAGTGCGTCTCCAGAGCCCTGTTCCTCCTCCACGCACTCTCCCTATGGTGCGTGTCTCCAGCCCAGTGCCTCCAGTTCCGGCACCACGCACTAAGCTACCTGTGCGTCTCCAGAGCCCTGTACACACTGTTCCTTCTCCCCGTACTCGTCCTGATGTGCGTGCACTCAGCCCGGTGGCCCCAGTGCCGGTACCACGCACCAGGCAAATAGTACGCTTTGAGAGTCCAGTGTGCCCTGTCCCTGCTCCCCGCACTAGGCTTGAAGTGCGTGTCTCCAGTCCGGTGCCTCCAGTTCCGGCACCAGGCCTACAGTGCGTCTCAGCCGGCCAGAGTCTGCCGTCTGCCCAACGGCGCCTGAACTGTCCGTCTGCCAAGCGCCGCATGAACTGCTCGTCTGTATTGAGCCTTCAAAGCCGCCCGTCTGCCATGAGCCTGCAAAGCCGCCCGTCTGCCATGAGCCTACAGAGCCTTCCGCCAGACTGGAGCCGCTAGAGCCTTCCACCAGACAGGAGCAGCCAAAGCCTTCCGCTAGACAGGATCAGTCTGAGCCATCCGTCTCCGCAGCGCCATCTGAGCCATCCGTCTCCTCAGCGCCGTCTGAGCCATCCGTCTCCTCAGCGCCATCTGAGCCATCCGTCTCCCCAGCGCCGTCTGAGCCATCCGTCTCCCCAGCGCCGTCTGAGCCATCCGTCTGTCCCGAGCCATTAGAGCCGCCCGTCTGTCCCGAGCCGTCAGAGCCGTTAGTCAGTCAGGAGCCGCTAGAGCCATTCGTCAGTCAGGATCTGCCAGAGCCGCCAACCAGACAGGATCTGCCAGAGCCGCCAACCAGACAGGATTTGCCAGAGCCGCCAACCAGACAGGATCTGCCAGAGCCGCCAACCAGACAGGATCTGCCAGAGCCGCCAACCAGACAGGATCTGCCAGAGCCGCCAACCAGACAGGATCTGCCAGAGCCGTCAGCCAGCCATGAGCGTCCAGAGCCGTCAGCGAGCCATGAGCGTCCAGAGCCGTCAGCCAGCCATGAGCGTCCAGAGCCGTCAGCCAGCCATGAGCTTCCAGAGCCGTCAGCCAGCCATGAGCGTCCAGAGCCGTCAGCCAGTCATGAGCTGCCCCTCAGCCCAGAGCGGCCATTAATCCAGAACTGCCCCTCAGTCCAGAGCTGTCTCTCTGTCCGGAGCTGCCTTTCAGTCCGGAGTTGCCCCTCTATCCTGAGCTACCTCTCTATCCTGAGCTACCTCTCTATCTACCTCTCTATTCTCACCTACCTCTATGTCCTGAGCTACCTTGTCCCGGAGCTGTCCCTTTATTTTGTGTTGCCTATATTAGGTGGGTGGAAGAGAGGGGTGGTCATTCTGAGGGGGATTAGCAAGTTGGGATTGACTATGGTGGGGTGGGGACCTCGTCCTGAGCCTGAGCCACCACCGTGGTTAGATGCCCACCCAGACCCTCCCCTAAACTTTGTGCTGGTGCGCCCGGAGTTCGCACCTTAGGGGGGGGGGTTATGTCACGTTCCTGACCTATTTCTGTTAGTTTGTTGTATGTGTTAGTTGGTCAGGACGTGAGTTTGGGTGGGCATTCTATGTTTTCTGTTTCTATGTTGGTTTAAGGGTTGCCTGGTATGGCTCTCAATTAGAGGCAGGTGTTTGGCGTTTCCTCTAATTGAGAGTCATATTTAGGTAGGTTGTTTCACAGTGTTCGTTGTGGGTGGTTGTCTCCTGTGTCAGTGTTTGTCGCACCATACGGGACTGTTCGGTTTGTTTGTACATCGTTCTTTTTGTGTAGTCTATTTTCCCTGTTCGTGCGTTCTTCGTGTTATATGTAAGTTCGTATAGTTCAGGTTTGTCTACATTTGTTTTGTTATTTTGTTAATTATTTCAAGTGGTTTCGTTTCGTGTTTTTCCCGTCTTGTTTTATTAAAATTATGTCATCACAACCCGCTGCATCTTGGTTCAATCCCTGCTCCTCCTCTTCGGTTGAAGAGGAGGAGGAATACCGTTACACTAACGGTCGCCCCAGCGTGAGTTGTTTTATGCACGTGATGTTAGAACGTTCTCTCCAATTCCAGAATGTGATTGTTATGTAACAGTACATTTAATCTGCGCTGCCCTCAAACCAAAGCACGCCACCTGTTTTATTTGTCAATTTTAAATTATTTTCTAAACAGTTTTTTATTTTATAATAACAGTTTGAAATGAGGTGTGTTCCGCCTCATTCATTCACATAAAAGTAGTCATTTTTACTTTTGCGGACCAATAAATTTTTTTGACATTTCTGACCCGGACAAAATTCCCCAAACACTTCTCAATTGTTTGTGCAGTTCAAGTCTGCAGACATTTACTCATCTGCCGTCCTGCATACACGTGTTCATATTTTCCACCTGTCGCCTGCATCGTAATCAAAGTTGTTTTCGTTACCAATAATAACTTTGGAAATGAGTGCGTTTCTATCAAAGTGCCTTATTACGTTATAATAGTTTCTGCATGTCGTGTTATGTCGTTTCTACTGTAGCATCATGTTTTTGTGTATATTCCTTATAACCGCGGACACGCGATGTAACGTTACTCATTTCATAACATGTATGGTGTTATACTCAATGCTTAGGTATCTAGCTACAGTCTTATTAGCTCTGCACGACAAGCGCTTCGTCCTTCTTTCAGTTTGGATTTTTTTTCTTTCTCTTTTCTTCTTCTGGCTGTTTACCTACCTCCGTGGAGTTTTTTTCCTTGACAACGGGAGAAAAGTGTTGCACCGTTCCCGGAGGTACTGCAATACCGGGTCGATGCGTGGAGCGGACGGAGCAAGCCCCATTTCCGACTCCCTGTTCGATACTACACTTGATCTTAGCCAAAAGGCTGAGAAGCGATAACCCACAAATTGACCCCTGCACCCGCCGGGCACCCGGGGGTCTCGGGAGACCACTGTGGTTTGGCAAAAGTGGGCTCCTCCCATCGCCACACACCCCCAACGTTTCCCTGGCGACAGGCAAGTGTTCTTTTCAAAAAGTCGCCAATGAGTCAAGTGACTACTTTGACTGGAAAAATACGCCGGTCAGACACGGTCTCTGTTGATTTCTCTTGAAACAAGATATCGGGCTCTGCCAGAAGCAAAGCCCTCCAGGAACACCATGGCCAGGGCAGAGGAGATGCTGAGAGGGGAGTAGAAGACATTGCCCGTTTTGTTGGTCTCTGTGATCTTCTTTAACAGCTCCAGGGAGAAGTTAGTATTGGCTACAGACACGGAGGCCATTGTACCTGGTGGGAGAGGCAGGCAGGCAGGCAGCTTTGGAAGAAAAGTGAAGATGCTAGTATCAGTTGCTCTGCTAATTCATCGCAACGGAACAGTCAATAAATGGGATGCAATTATCCATCTACTGCGGATGCTAAAGAACAGCCAGCTACATGATCAATGTCCTGTCTGATGTTACATCTACGGTCGTCTCGTTATGTAGGATATGGCAACGCGTGTCTACATTATTGGTAAGGTCCAGGTAGCCCAGCAAACAACAGTTATTATGATAAGTCATTCACCAATCCTTTTTTCTAAAAGGTCGGAGCTAACCGTAACTTCACCTGAAAGTTGTCAGGATCAACAGCATAACCATTCCTAAAATATTATATTGCAGCTACTCACCAAATAATGGTTGTTTGTAAAAGTCAGGTCGTCCTTTTCCAGACAGGTGTCTTTCTACAGACACGTTTTAGTGAAGCGTTTAAAGTGCAGACGCCCTGTAGCCTGTCGAAGCGCTCTTCTGCATTATGTTCAGCTGACCACAGCAAGTCTACTGCTTCCAGTACAAACTACATCACAGCACTGTCGGCCCTAATTACACACATTTACAACAGAGTCAAATAAACAACAATCATGTCTCCTTTTTTAACATTTTATTGCTGTTAATTCCAGGAAAACAGATCAACTATTTGCACAAAAAAAACAATTTGTTTTAGAAATATATTTCACATTTCCAGTACAATAACATTTACATAAAGAACACAGTAAACATACAGCTGAAGGTAACAGTGAGTGTACCCCCTACAGTACAGCCTTTTTAACCATAAAAGTTTAACAAGTACAACTGGCAGGTTTATATGTACAATTGTCCTTCAAGCTCACGTGGTTCTTCAAATCATCCATCCAATTCTGTAAAGTGGTCCACATGTTTTCTTTCCCTGTGTTCATGACATCCTCACCATTTATGAATCAAATTCCAAGTTTGCCTCAATATTTCACGTAAATGCAAGGAATATATCTGCTTCCATCAAATCAAGCAGAAGAGATTTGGAGTACCTCGCCTGTTGGGGGACAGCTTTTTAATCACGTTTGTGGAGGAAAACAGTACTTAGTGTGGCTATTAATGAAAATTGACTAAACTTCTCATATCAACAAACGAGTGTGTAATATACCTGTAACTCTTTCACAACATGTACACCCCAAATCTTAGGCAGACATGAAAGAGCTCTAAATCATTGACAATTCTCTCAAGTGATATGTCTGAGAAGGCAGGGGTTGACATTAAAGTCTGGTTGGGCAAGTCAAGAGTATTTTTTTGGTTGCCCGAAGGGTATGATCACTTGCCCGAAAATGTAAATTAGCTAGTTACACTGCCTGCCTTTCACCTACACATAGGGGAGGAATCAAAAAATATTCTTTGTATTTTGTATATCAGTGTAAAAAAATTCTCAGAACAGGCTAGTTTCCTGACTGCCATAAATTGTATGTCTTTCACTTAAACAATGGGGAGGACCAAGAAAGATCAGTTTTAGTCTGCTGGAATTCTTTGCAGTTGGGTTATTTTCACTTTTATTTTGTTGTCAATCCCTGGAAGGCTACCAATCCTGATACCTAATCAACTCCAGTCAGAAGCCTCCAATATCGTTCACACTATTCATTTTCATACTCCGCATGAAAACACCAATTTGAAGTGTGTAATGTGCATGATTTCAGTACATTTACCAATGTATAAACATATGCCATACAGGTAGATCTCACTGCTGCATTAAAGTAAGATCTGGGAATAAACATATTGAGTCTCCAGGAAAGGCTACATGACATCTGCCTTGGCCACCACAGCCCTTTAGAAATGGCTAAAGAAAATATAGTTATTTTCAGAGGAGAACAGTGTTCTCAATAGAATTATCCCTCCTAAATTCCACTTGATGCTCCAACAGGCGCCAAATAGTGGCCCGACTCTGTGTAACAGTTTTGCTTCCATCCCTCTCCTCGCCCCTACCTGGGCTTGAACCAGGGACCCTCTGCACACATCGACAACAGTCACCCTCGAAGCACCGTTACCCGTTGCTCCACAAAAGCCGCGGCCCTTGCAGAGCAAGGGAAACAACTACTTCAAGGTCTCAGAGCGAGTGACGTCACCGATTGAAATGCTACTAGTGCGCACTGCTAACTAGCTAGCCATTTCACACCGGTTACATCTGCAGGGCAGCACAACGTTTCCAAGAGAATACTGGATGAGGGACAGCAGAGTAGTACAGTATAGTATTGTCAGAGCTTCACTGTTGCAATAACATCTGTCTCTAGTTCTTTTAGGACTGTTTCAGTGCACTTGAGAAACTTCACAATTCCTGGTAGCTATAGTACGTATTGTCAAAGATTAAAACTAAAATAAAAACCTAGCAGCATTTAACTTCCGACATGACAACGTGATGATTAAGAACGTCTTACAATGCGTTTCACATTATGTCAAGTGGCAAATGCTTTAAGAAACATTTTTCGATACTGCCAGATTCCTTACATTAAAAAACAAAAAAATATGTGGTACATTCATAAACACTGCAGCAAAAAATATATAAAAAAATAATCCCAGCTTTTCTTTAACATTAACTTTCTTGTTTGTACTCATCTTTTGTAGCTGTACAGTAGTTAAACAATACGAATCCTTGTCAAATAACAAGAAGGAGGCATAAATATACCGCTGTAAAAACTAAGTATAGGAAAGTCTTTAATCGAGATCACGCAGGATCCCCATGTATTCAGAGAACAAAATCATTTCCCCAAGAGACGTGGTGTCATTTTCCCAAGCTCCCACACTCTAAGAGACGTGGTGTCATTTTCCCAAGCTCCCACACTCTAAGAGACGTGGTGTCATTTTCCCAAGCTCCCACACTCTAAGAGAAGTGGTGTCATTTTCCCAAGCTTTTTTTGGTCAAAAACAGACACGGACACACACACACACACACACACACACACACACACACACACACACACACACACACACACACACACACACACACACACACACACACACACACACACACACACACACACACACACACACACACACACTGGTTAATGGTTAATGGTGCTTGCAACATCAAGGGTTGTGGGTTCTATTCCCACTTGAACCACCCCTACAAAAATGTATACACACACGACTGTAAGCCGCAATGAGATAAAAGCTAAATGGCATATATTATTATATTAAAACTCACCTTAACGGTTTCCTCTGTGATGTTCTTGCCGATCTTCGTGGCTGCATACCGGTTGAGCCGGTGGAGAAACACCTGAGTAGAAGAAAAGCAACATTTAACATATTTTGAACTCCTTCCAAGAATAGCTTACATTTGGCACCTGATGGTTTGTTCTTAGAGGTTCTTCACACCTACAGTAATATACTTTTTTAAGGGTGCCATTTTGGACAGAGATAACGAAAGTGTGAGCAAATCATTTAAACATTTTGCCAAAATTTATTTTTTATCAGGGACAGCCCTACTCCGTGGTAACCAGAGACTTTCTGCCGTACATGCCTTCAAACTACCATAAAACCTTAAAATGATCCTATGGAAATTTCTGAGCAGCTCTATGCAACATCCTTAAACAATTCCCAGAGGTAAAGGGAAATTACTCCTCAAGGTAAACCCCTTAAGGAATACACAAGATGTTTTATGCAACCAGGCCCTGGAGGACTGAAGGTGGGAAACCCTGCTCTAGAACCTAGGTCTAGAACAATTACAATCTACAGCCTTTAGAACCTAGGTGTAGAACAATTACAATCTACAGCTTTTAGAACCTAGGTGTAGAACAATTACAATCTACAGCTTTTAGAACCTAGGTCTAGAACAATTACAATCTACAGCCTTTAGAACCTAGGTCTAGAACAATTACAATCTACAGCTTTTAGAACCTAGGTCTAGAACAATTACAATCTACAGCCTTTAGAACCTAGGTCTAGAACAATTACAATCTACAGCTTTTAGAACCTAGGTCTAGAACAATTACAATCTACAGCTTTTAGAACCTAGGTCTAGAACAATTACAATCTACAGCCTTTAGAACCTAGGTCTAGAACAATTACAATCTACAGCTTTTAGAACCTAGGTCTAGAACAATTACAATCTACAGCCTTTAGAACCTAGGTCTAGAACAATTACAATCTACAGCTTTTAGAACCTAGGTCTAGAACAATTACAATCTACAGCCTTTAGAACCTAGGTCTAGAACAATTACAATCTACAGCTTTTAGAACCTAGGTCTAGAACAATTACAATCTACAGCCTTTAGAACCTAGGTCTAGAACCTTTAGAATCTATAGCCTTTTAAAACGAGGTCTAGAACCTTTAGAATCGACATCCAGAACCTACCTGAGCTCTCAGAGCTAGACTCGGCCTTCTTAGCAGCAGCAGCAGGTTTAGGGGTCACAATCTTTGCTGGGGTAGACGTCACAGGGACTGCTTTAGCTATTGATGATCAAAGTGAACAACAGTCATTTAAAAAGACACTCTAATCCAGAGAGACTAGCAATCAGTGCATTCAACTAAAGTAGGTAGACAGTCATCTTTCACATGTAAAACCGTCAAATATTAAGTTTTGCTAATGCATTAGTAAAGACAAAGAGCACTCAATGTTCAGACAGGATCAACACTTAGAAAAGGAGACTAGGGAACTGTCCGAAATCTGTCTTGCCTACTGCTCCTAAAACCGCAGCAACTCACTACGACTACTACCTACTGTGTACTAATAGTACTACATAGAACGTACTGTTTAGTAAAAACGTAAGCAGTAAATATCAGCATAATACCCATCTATACTGAACAGGTGTCATCTTATTCTGATTATCAGCTGTTGTCACAGGTGTGAAAAGACAATATTCTCTTCCTCAACAGTATGCCAGGAACTCTACTCGATGAAAAGTCTAAAATAATTTTCAGTCTAAAATAATTTTCAATCTATAAAACGTTCTATTTTCGTACACCCAAAAAAGCAAGTATGGGTATTCTGACACGTCCTGGGTTTTAGTAGTTGTTACCTGACACTTTCTTCTCCTGCTTGCTGTCTGAGGAGCGGTCCTTTTTGGCCTTGCTGGCCACTGTAGGAACCAAGGCCTTCTTTACTGCAGCTCCAGGGGGTGGGACTGCACTGTATGCACCTACACACACACACGGCATTCGCATCATCATTAGAACATTAGCATGAACAGAGAGCTAAATACAAATAGCTGTGGGTAAATATGTGGTTCAACTCTAATGCAGGAAATACTTAGTGTTATATGTGGGTACATACAGAAAGTCTGCAGATCACATGACTTAATCCACTTTCTTACGTTACAGCCTTATTCTAAAAATGGATTCAATCGTTTCCCCCCCCCATAATGACATCACAATACCCCATAATGACATCACAATACCCCAAAATGACATCACAATACCCCATAATGACATCACAATACCCCATAATGACATCACAATACCCCATAATGACAAAGCAAAAACAAGTTTAGAAATTTTAGGAAATGTATAAACATTAAAAAAATGAAATAGCACATTTGCATAAGTATTCAGACCCTTTACTCAGTACTTTGTTGAAACACCTTTGGCAGAGATTACAGCCTCGAGTCTTCTTGGGTATGACGCTACAAGCTTGGCACACCTGTATTTGGGGAGTTTCTCCCATTCTTCTCTGCAGATCCTCTCAAGCTCTGTCAGGTTGGATGGGGAGCGTTGCTGCACAGCTATTTTCAGGTCTCTTCAGAGATGTTCGATCGGGTTGAAGTCCAGGCTCTGGCTGGGCCACTCAAAGACATTCAGAGACTTGTCCCGAAGCTACTCCTGCATTGTCATGGCTGTGTGCTTAGGGTCGTTGTCCTGTTGGAAGGTGAACCTTAGCCCCAGTCTAAGGTCCTGAGCGCTGTGGAGCAGGTTTTCATCAAGGATCTCTCTGTACTTTGCTCCGTTCATCTCTTCCTCGATCCTGACTAGTCTCCCAGTCCATGACACTGAAAAACATACCCACAGCATGATGCTGCCACCACCATGCTTCACCATAGGGATGGTGCCAGGTTTCCTCTAGACATGACGCTTGGCATTCAGGCCAAAATGTTCAACCTTGGTTTCATCAGACCAGAGAATATTGTTTTTCATGGTCAGAGTCTTTGGGTGCCTTTTGGCGAACTCCAAGCGGGCGGTCATGTGCCTTTTACTGAGGAGTGGCTTCCGTCTGACCACTCTACCACAAAGGCCTGATTGGTGGAGTTCTGCAGAGATGGTTGTCCTTCTGGAAGGTTCTCCCATCTCTACAAAGGAACTCTGGAGCTCTGTCAGAGTGACCATCAGGTTCTTGGTCAGGCCCTTCTCCCCCGATTGCTCAGTTTGCCCGGGCGGCCAGCTCTAGGAAGAGTCTTGGTGGTTCCAAACTTCTTCCATTTAAGAATGATGGAGGCCGCTGTGTTCTTGTGGACCTTCAATGACGCATAAATGTTTTGGTGCCCTTCCTCAGATCTGTGTCACGACACAATCCTGTCTCAGAGCTCTACGGACAATTCCTTCGACCTCATGGCTTGGTTTTTGCTCTGACATGCACTGTCAACTGTGGGACCTTATATAGACAGGTAAACGTCCATAGCGGACCCTAGCTAAATGCTAACAGGTGCATGTAAGCAAACAAACTAAATGCAAGGAAAGACAACCCCAGCTCATAGTTATATATATATATATATATATATATATACACTGCTCAAAAAAATAAAGGGAACACTTAAACAACACAATGTAAGTCCAAGTCAATCACACTTCTGTGAAATCAAACTGTCCACTTAGGAAGCAACACTGATTGACAATAAATTTCACATGCTGTTGTGCAAATGGAATAGACAAAAGGTGGAAATTATAGGCAATTAGCAAGACACCCCCAATAAAGGAGTGATTCTGCAGGTGGTGACCACAGACCACTTCTCAGTTCCTATGCTTCCTGGCTGATGTTTTGGTCACTTTTGAATGCTGGCGGTGCTCTCACTCTAGTGGTAGCATGAGACGGAGTCTACAACCCACACAAGTGGCTCAGGTAGTGCAGCTCATCCAGGATGGCACATCAATGTGAGCTGTGGCAAGAAGGTTTGCTGTGTCTGTCAGCGTAGTGTCCAGAGCATGGAGGCGCTACCAGGAGACAGGCCAGTACATCAGGAGACGTGGAGGAGGCCGTAGGAGGGCAACAACCCAGCAGCAGGACCGCTACCTCCGCCTTTGTGCAAGGTGGAGCACTGCCTGAGCCCTGCAAAATGACCTCCAGCAGGCCACAAATGTGCTTTATTTTAAGAATGTGAAATGTCAGAATAATAGTAGAGAATTATTTATTTCAGCTTTTATTTCCTTCAGCACATTCCCAGTGGGTCAGAAGTTTACATACACTCAATTAGTATTTGGTAGCATTGCTTTTAAATTGTTTAACTTGGGTCAAATGTTTTAGGTAGCCTTCCACAAGCTTCCCACAATAAGTTGGGTGAAATTTGGCCCATTCCTCCTGACAAAGCTGGTGTAACTGAGTCAGGTTTGTAGGCCTACTTGCTCGCACACACTTTTTCAGTTCTGCCCACAAATTTTCTATAGGATGGAGGTCAGGGCTTTGTGATGGCCACTCCAATACCTTGACTTTGTTGTCCTTAAGACATTTTGCCACAACTTTGGAAGTATGCTTGGGGTCATTGTCCATTTGGAAGACCCATTTGCGACCAAGCTTTAACTTCCTGACTGATGTCTTGAGATGTTGCTTCAATATATCCACATAATTTTCCTACCTCATGATGCCATCTATTTTGTGAAGCGCACCAGTCCCTCCTGCAGCAAAGCACCTCACAACATGATGCTGCCACCCCCGTGCTCCACGGTTGGGTGTTTTTCAGCTTGCAAGCCTCCCCTTTTTTCCTCCAAACATAACGATGGTCATCATGGCCAAACAGTTCTATTTCTGTTTCATCAAATCAGAGGACATTTCTCCAAAAAGTACAATCTTTGTCCCCAAGCGCAATTGCAAATCGTAGTCTGGCTTTTTTATGGCGGTTTTGGAGCAGTGGCTTCTTCCTTGCTGAGCGGCCTATCAGGTTATGTCGATATGGGACTCGTTTTACTGTGGATATAGAAACTTTTGTACCGGTTTCCTCCAGCATCTTCACAATGTCCTTTTCTGTAGTTCTGGGATTGATTTGCACTTTCCGCACCAAAGTACGTTCATCTCTAGGAGACAGAACGCGTATCCTTCCTGAGCGGTATGACGGCTGCGTGGTCCCATGGTGTTTATACTTGCGTACTATTGTTTGTACAGATGAACGTGGTACCTTCAGGCGTTTGGAAATTGCTCCCAAGGATGAACCAGACTTGTGGAGGTCTACAATTTTTTCTGGGGTCTTGGCTGATTTATTTTGAATTTCCCATGATGTCTAGCAAAGAGGCACTGAGTTTGAAGGTAGGCCTTGAAATACATCCACAGGTACACCTCCAATTGACTCAAATTATGTCAATTAGCCTATCAGAAGCTTCTAAAGCCATGTCATAATTTTCTGGAATTTCCCAAGCTGTTTAAAGGAACAGTCAACTTAGTGTATGTAAACTTCTGACCCACTGGAATTGTGATACAGGGAATTATAAATGAAATAATCTGTCTGTAAACAATTGTTGGAAAAATGACTTGTGTCATGCACAAAGTAGATGTCCTAACCGACTTGCCAAAACTATAGTTTCTTAACAAGAAATGTGTGGAGTGGTTGAAAAATTAGTTTCAATGACTCCAACCTAAGTGCATGTAAACTTCAGACTTCAACTGTACATAGCGACACTGGCTTTACTCAAGGCCAGCGGCATGTCATTAGTAAAGATTGAAAATAGTAAGGGACCTAGACAGCTACCCTGGGGAATTCCTGATTCTGCCGGGATTATGTTGGAGAGGCTTCCATTAAAGAACACCCTCTGTGATCTATTAGACAAGTAACTCTTTATCCACAATATCGCAGCGGGTGTAAAACAATATCACATACATTTTTCCAGCATCAGACTATGATCGATAATGTCAAAAGTCTAACAAAACAGCTCCGACACTATTTCTCAGCCAATCATCAGTCGTTTGTGTAAGTGCTGTGCTTGTTGAACGTCCTTCCCTATAAGAGTGCTGAAAGTCTGTTGTCATTTTGTTAACAGTAAAATAACATTGAATCTGGTCAAACAATTTCTTTCAAAAGTTTACTACGGGTTGGTAACAGGCTGATTGGTGGGCTATTTGAGCCAGTAAAGGAAGCTTTACTATTCTTAGGCAGCGGAATGACTTTAGCTTCCCTCCAGGCCTGATGGCACACACTTTCTAGTAGGCTTAAAATGAAAACATGGCAAATAGGAGTAGCAATATTATCCACTATTATCCGCAGTAATTTTCCATCCAAGTTGTAATGTCAATTGAAAAGTAGAAATCTTACGCCACGCAGCTCCTCAGACTCTCTCGTAGTGGGAATAGGGGTTGAGGGAATAGGGGTTGAGGAAATAGGGCCTCAATTTACTGTTGCGTTAGAATAGTAGAATACACAAGCTGAAATGTTGACATTCGGTTGCGCATCCGCAGTTTCTCTTGTTATATCAGTCACTGATAGTCACTCCAATTAGTCATGTTAATTAACTTGTTATATCAGTCACTGATAGTCACTCCAATTAGTCATGTTAATTAACTTGTTATATCAGTCACTGATAGTCACTCCAATTAGTCATGTTAATTAACTTGTTATATCAGTCACTGATAGTCACTCCAATTAGTCATGTTAATTAACTTGTTATATCAGTCACTGATAGTCACTCCAATTAGTCATGTTAATTAACTTGTTATATCAGTCACTGATAGTGAAAGAGATTTGCGTTAGTTCAAATCTGGCATCAGGACAAAATGTGATTCATAGTCACCGAATATATTTTAAGTATTTTAATTAAACTCAAACGATAAATGGTACATGCAATTTTCGTATATACGGGTTCACTGGATCTCCGCGCAGGGTAGATCAGAGAACTGTGGAATGTACTCAAAATAGTAGTTTTATACTATGACAAGTTTATTCTCAACTCGTCCAGTTGGCCTATCATAGTAGAGGTTTAGCATGGTTCATACTCTTGCTCCTCCTTTGTGGGCCCCCAAACTTGTCCAAGCCCCTTGGCGTTTTCCTTCTCCACATCTGGTTGTTGGGTAGAGCAGCTCCATCTTGTGTCCCCCTCGACCATTCACTGAAACAATTCCTAATATGGTATTGTCCAGTATTCTAAACTCCTGGTTGGTCTAGAGAGATGCACCCCTCCCCTCTCCAGACTGTCCACAGCTTTTATGGCCTGTGGTGGTCAGTTTTTACACACCTACCCCCCTCTGTATTGTGTGTGTGTGCAACAAAACATCATTCACCTTCAACTAATATGCTAACAGCCTATAGTGCATAAACATAAATCCTAACAATAGTCACTCCAATTAGTCATGTTAATTAACTTGTTATATCAGTCACTGATAGTCACTCCAATTAGTTATGTTAATTAACTTTTTTTTAGGTTGGTAAATTAGTCTAGCCAGCCATTTAAACTTGTAGTAATCAGGGCTGAATACCGACAGGGCAAGCAGGGCATGTGCCCAGGAGCCCTGATCTCCTTGGGGCCCCCATTGACTTTGTTAGTCACTCTCACTCATATCATATTAACATGGCACAAGTCATGGCACAATATCTAAAATTGCAGGAAGTTGGTTGTAAAAAAAAAAATGAAATCTCTCCGCTCCGTGACAAAATGGGGAGAATTGTAGGAAATTAAACTGCTGGGATCTCTTGATTGGGCCAATACTGACTGGGAATGTATCATGAAGCCTACCTGTGTGGCATTGTTGTTGTTGACATTGACTGCCATAGCCTAGCTGAAGAAGGGCTCACACCCCAAAACAATCGTGAAGCAATAAAAATATGTCAATTTAAGTATATTTTCCGTAGTGCTGTCCTATTCCTGTTCTTTACACACACGAGGACCCAGCAACCAATGTAAGTCCATATAAGGTGGAGTCGAGCACGTTGTTAATCTTGTCAGGAAATTAACTTTAAAACTAAAATGTCTAATGTCTAAAATGTTTAAGAAACCCTGTCGTCTTGGTCAGGCTCCCGAGTGGCGCAGTGATGTAAGGCACTGCATCTCCGTGCTAGAGGAGTCACTACAGACCATGGTTCGAGTCCAGGCTGTATCACAACCGGCCGTGATTCGAAGTCCCCATAGGGTGGCACACAATTGGCCCAGGGTCATCCAGGTTAGGGTTTGGCCGGCGTAGGCCGTCATTGTAAATAAGAATTTGTTCTTAACCGACTTGCCTAGTTAAATAAAGGTACAAATAAGGGACGTACTCGCCGGCTCGGTCGAACGTACTCGCCAGCTCGGTCAAACGTACTCGCCAGCTCGGTCAAGCGTACTCGCCAGCTCGGTCAAGCGTACTCGCCAGCTCGGTCAAACGTACTCGCCAGCTCGGTCAAGCGTACTCGCCAGCTCGGTCAAGCGTACTCGCCAGCTCGGGCAAACGTACTCGCCAGCTCGGTCAAAAGTACTCACTAGCTACAGGGGCTTTAGCTGGAGCCTCATCTTCAGATGACTCGCTGCTAGAGCTGGAGTCCTTTTTCCTGGCTGCTGCCACTACAGGAGTCTTCACTGGGGCTTTGGCTGCTGCAGGCTTCTGTTAGCAGAGAACAGGAGCAGATTTCAAGCTAATGTTTCAACAACCAAGCTGCCTTCATCAGGGCACACAAATATATATCCTTCATTAGTCCTCCTATACAGTGGGGAGAACAAGTATTTGATACACTGCCGATTTAAGCAGGTTTTCCTACTTAAAAAGCATGTAGAGGTCTGTAATTTTTATCATAGGTACACTTCAACTGTGAGAGACGGAATCTAAAACAAAAATCCAGAAAATCACATTGTATGATTTTTAAGTAATTAATTTCTCACAGTTGAAGTGTACCTATTATAAAAAATTACAGACCTCTACATGCTTTGTAAGTAGGAAAACCTGCAAAATCGGCAGTGTATCAAATACTTGTTCTCCCCACTGTAGTTCTGTAAACAGCATAGGCCTTATGGTTAGCAATTTTAACGTGACAATAAAACATAAAAGTTACATTGTCGTAAGACATCCTAGCGCTCCTGTACCTTTGCTGCGGCCTCCTCATCACTGGAATCATCACTACTGCTGGACTCTGCCGCTTTAGCTGGTAACGATACAAAACCTCATCATGGAACAGAACAAAGAAAGGGGCAACTCTGCCCCATCACTGCCACGCTGCATTCATGACAACATAGAACATCAAGAAAGGTAGGATATTGGTTTAACGGTCAATGTAAAACGGTTACTTCAGGATTTGGGAATTGAGGCCCTTTTATCTACTTCCAGATAGCCATAGCAGATAGCCATAGCAGATACCCATAGACTTCCAGTCATTGCGCTAACGCTAGTACCGCTAAATTCCTTTATACTGGCCACCAAGACATAAAAATGGTATCCACAAGTTCATCTGACTCTGGGAAAGTAGATAAAGGGCCTCATTGCCAAAATCCTGAAGTATCCCTTTAATGAAAGACAGGATTTAGGTTATTGGTTTAGGAATCAATATTACTGATGCATGAATAGAGGGTGACGTAAGAAAAGCAGGAATTCAAAAACATATTGATAGGAAGCCTGATTGACAATATAAGGCCAACTCAAAAGCAAAATATGCTGGCTCAAGTATTTTCTCTCTGCAGCATTTTTCCCAGTAATCGAGACGTCTGGTTTCAGAGCACGTCAGAATGGGAGTCTTTAAAACAGAGGCTGTTTTCGCCGCTCCTGCCAATTGGCTGAACTCTTTGTACATCACCATCTAGCGCAGGGGAGGGTAAACATTTGGCTCGAGGGCCACATTGGGATATCAAAATAACGCTTCGGGGGGCACACATAAATCGGTCCCCGATAGATCTGTGTGGCCCTCTGTTGATTTTTGAAATCCCGATGTGGCCCTCCAGCCAAAAGGTTTACCCTTCCCTGCGCTAGATGGTGATGTACTAAGTGACAATCAATTTGTGGGCCAATAAAAATAAAACATTTTTAAAGGTTATTTGAAAATATGCCTTCAGAAAAGATTCACTTATTCCACATTGTGTTACAGCCTGAACTCAAAATGTAGTAAATGTATTTCCTGCTCACCCATTTACACACAATAACCCTGAATGACAAAGTGAAAACATTTTTTACGAAATGTTTGCAAACGTATACAGAAATATCTAATTTCCATATCCACACCCCATTTTGCTATAACACTCCACATTGAGCTCAGGTGTATTCGATTTCGTTTGATCATCCTTGAGATCCAACTACAGCTTGGAGTCCACCTGGGGCTAATTCAAGTGTTTGGACATAATTTAGAGACAAACACCTGTGTATTCACACCCCTTGATACAGTCGGAATTTAAAATGGATTCAATTTACATTTTGTGTCACTGGCCTACCCACAACACCCCATAATGTCAAAATGGAATTATGTTTCTAGAAATGTTTACAAATTAAATTTAAAAAATGAAAAGATGTAATATCTTGAGTCAGTAAGTATTCAACCCTTTGTTATAGCAAGACTAAATAAGTTCAGACTAAAAAAGTACAAATGTGCATATTAACAAGTCACATAAGTTGCATGGACTGTGTGCAATAGTGTTACGATTATCACGTCAAACTAACTAGCAAACGGAGCTACACACAATAATACCAAAGACCGTATGTACTTTATACACGTACTACCCTAAGCTGCTTTGGATAAAAGCGTCTGCTAAATGGGATATACTAAAAGGATGAGAGCGTACCTGTGGGTGTGGCCTTGGCAGGTGCTGCAGCTTCCTCCTCATCACTGCTCGACTCCTCACTGGAGCTCTCCGCAGTCTTTGCCTTCTTAGCAGACGGCCTGTCACTTGTTCCAGGACCGTTGGGCAGCGCCTTCCGTTTCTTAGCTTCAGGAGACCTGAAAATGGCAACGGCACAAACAGAGCACTGAGTGGCATTCAAAACTAGCCACAAAGGATTGCAAAGTAACATTCTGATCCATTTACACTAAATTACACAAAGACAACGATATGTGAGGTTCATGGTTTTGCCCCCAGGAACTCTGGGAAAATGGAGGATTGTAATATACAGGTTGTCATTCCCGCCAGCCAAGTGGGGGACAATACATTGAAGGGATGAAATCAGATGTACTAACTACTTACTTCACCCAGAAGTTGAATATGTCAAGCAGAGCGGCATCTTGTTTTTCATTCTGGGGTGGCTGTTGTAAAAGGAAGAATCATTAACAAAAGCCAGGCAGTTTATTCTCTTTGCAAGGTTTCTAGCCATCATGTTACATGATACGGGAAGAAATGCTGAACAATGTTTTAGCTACAAACAAGTTTCTCATGCATGGAAGACATATTGAACGGCATAATGCAACTAGTCGGGTTCTACATTACGTAATCAATGTTCTAACTGCAATCCAAATCTACCCATAAAACAAGCAACGACGCGTTAATCTAGATAGCGACAAACTAGTGGCGGGCGGGACGTTTATTCACCCACAGTAACCCAACCACCTGACTATATGTGATGGTGAAAATCTCAAGCCCACATTCGATCCTATTACACGCTAACAATGCCACTTTAGGCATGTGCCACAATGTCAATTCCTGTTGAATTTGCAGACGTGTTGCTGTGCGTTTTGTTGCTGTGCGTTTTGCTGCCAACTTTACTTTGCTAGCTGACAACTTTACGTTTTGTTTTTTTTCTTTTTAATTACCGTTTATATTTTTAGTTTTTCAATCGCAACTTTTTTTCCCTCATTCAACTTTTTCACTCCGGACGCTTTATCTGGACATGGTTCGTCAGCACCTTCAACAGCCGAAGCTAAGTAGTAACATTAACATGATGTCTTCTAATTGCAGTCGCTGTACTCATAATATACAGGAGAACGATCGCCTTACGGCGAGGATAGCTGTGCTACAAGCCCAGCTTCAGACGCAATCGTTAGGCAAGGGTAATTTCAGTGTAGGAAAGGAAGAAACAGCGTCTGTGCCACCAGTAAGTACAGATAGTAACGTTAGTATAAACCCCCCCGCACAGTCCCCGCAGCCGGACAACTTTCTCATGGCTTCTGGAGGGAAATGCTGTTGGAATGCTCAACCGGTGTCGCTCATTCAGCCGACAGAAACTTTCAACCGGTTCTCCCCATTATGTAGCGAGTCGGAGTCTGAGGCTGAGTCTTCTCTTGTCTCTAATCCTCCCGCTACGAGGTCTGAGTCGCCGAAGGCTCCAACCATTAGCTCTGACAAATTGAAAACCCTAGTCATTGGCGACTCCATTACCCGCAGTATTAGACTTAAAACGAATCACCCAGCGATCATACACTGTTTACCAGGGGGCAGGGCTACCGACGTTAAGGCTAATCTAAAGATGGTGCTGGCTAAAGCTAAATCTGGCGAGTGTAGAGAGTATAGAGATATTGTTATCCACGTCGGCACCAACGATGTTAGGATGAAACAGTCAGAGGTCACCAAGTACAACATAGCTTCAGCGTGTAAATCAGCTAGAAAGATGTCGGCATCGAGTAATTGTCTCTGGCCCCCTCCCAGTTAGGGGGAGTGACGAGCTCTACAGCAGAGTCTCAGCACTCAATCGCTGGTTGAAAACTGTTTTCTGCCCCTCCCAAAAGATAGAATTTGTAGATAATTGGCCCTCTTTCTGGGACTCACCCACAAACAGGACCAAGCCTGACCTGCTGAGGAGTGACGGACTCCATCCTAGCTGGAGGGGTGCTCTCATCTTATCTACCAACATAGATAGGGCTCTAACTCCTCTAGCCCCACAATGAAATAGGGTGCAGGCCAGGCAGCAGGCTGTTAGCCAACCTGCCAGCTTAGTGGAGTCTGCCAATAGCACAGTCAGTGTAGTCAGCTCAGCCATACCCATTGAGACTGTGTCTGTGCCTCGACTTAGGTTGGGCAAAACTAAACATGGCGGTGTTCGCCTTAGCAATCTTATTAGGATAAAGACCTCCTCCATTCCTGCCATTATTGAAAGAGATCGTGATACCTCACATCTCAAAATAGGGTTACTTAATGTTAGATCCCTCACTTCAAAGGCAGTCATAGTCAATGAACTAATCACTGATCATAATCTTGATGTGATTGGCCTGACTGAAACATGGCTTAAGCCTGATGAATTTACTGTGTTAAATGAGGCCTCACCTCCTGGTTACACTAGTGACCATATCCCCCGTGCATCCCGCAAAGGCGGAGGTGTTGCTAACATTTACGATAGCGAATTTCAATTTACAAAAAAAAAATATGACGTTTTCGTCTTTTGAGCTTCTAGTCATGAAATCTATGCAGCCTACTCAATCACTTTTTATAGCTACTGTTTACAGGCCTCCTGGGCCATATACAGCGTTCCTCTCTGAGTTCCCTGAATTCCTATCAGACCTTGTAGTCATAGCAGATCATATTCTAATTTTTGGTGATTTTAATATTCATATGGAGAAGTCCACAGACCCACTCCAAAAGTCTTTCGGAGCCATCATCGACTCAGTGGGTTTTGTCCAACATGTCTCTGGACCTACTCACTGCCACAGTCATACTCTGGACCTAGTTTTGTCCCATGGAATAAATGTTGTAGATCTTAATGTTTTTCCACATAATCCTGGACTATCGGACCACCATTTTATTACGTTTGCAATCGCAACAAATAATCTGCTCAGACCCCAACCAAGGAGCATCAAAAGTCGTGCTATAAATTCTCAGACAACACAAAAATTCCTTGATGCCCTTCCAGACTCCTTCTGCCTACCCAATGACGTCAGAGGACAAAAATCAGTTAACCACTTAACTGAGGAACTCAATTTAACCTTGCGCAATACCCTAGATGCAGTTGCACCCCTAAAAACAAAAAACATTTGTCATAAGAAACTAGCTCCCTGGTATACAGAAAATACCCGAGCTTTGAAGCAAGCTTCCAGGAAATTGGAACGGAAATGGCGCCACACCAAACTGGAAGTCTTCCGACTAGCTTGGAAAGACAGTACCGTGCAGTACCGAAGAGCCCTCACTGCTGCTCGATCATCCTACTTTTCCAACTTAATCGAGGAAAATAAGAACAATCCAAAATTTCTTTTTGATACTGTTGCAAAGCTAACTAAAAAGCAGCATTCCCCAAGAGAGGATGGCTTTCACTTCAGCAGTAATAAATTCATGAACTTCTTTGAGGAAAAGATCATGACCATTAGAAAGCAAATTACGGACTCCTCTTTGAATCTGCGTATTCCTCCAGGGCTTAGCTGTCCTGGATCTGCACAACTCTGCCAGGGCCTGGGATCGGGAGAGACACTTAAGTGTTTTAGTACTATATCTCTTGACACAATGATGAAAATGATCATGGCCTCTAAACCTTCAAGCTGCATACTGGATCCTATTCCTACTAAACTACTGAAAGAGCTGCTTCCTGTGCTTGGCCCTCCTATGTTGAACATAATAAACAGCTCTCTATCCACCGGATGTGTACCAAACTCACTAAAAGTGGCAGTGATAAAGCCTCTCTTGAAAAAGCCAAACCTTGACCCGGAAAATATAAAAAACTATCGGCCTATATCGAATCTTCCATTCCTCTCAAAAATTTTAGAAAAAGCTGTTGCGCAGCAACTCACTGCCTTTCTGAAGACAAACAATGTATACGAAATGCTTCAGTCTGGTTTTAGACCCCATCATAGCACTGAGACTGCACTTGTGAAGGTGGTAAATGACCTTTTAATGGCGTCAGACCGAGGCTCTGCATCTGTCCTCGTGCTACTAGACCTTAGTGCTGCCTTTGACACCATCGATCACCACATTCTTTTGGAGAGACTGGAAACCCAAATTGGTCTACACGGACAAGTTCTGGCCTGGTTTAGATCTTACCTGTCGGAAAGATATCAGTTTGTCTCTGTGAATGGTTTGTCCTCTGACAAATCAACTGTACATTTCGGTGTTCCTCAAGGTTCCGTTTTAGGACCACTATTGTTTTCACTATATATTTTACCTCTTGGGGATGTTATTCGAAAACATAATGTTAACTTTCACTGCTATGCGGATGACACACAGCTGTACATTTCAATGAAACATGGTGAAGCCCCAAAATTGCCCTCGCTAGAAGCCTGTGTTTCAGACATAAGGAAGTGGATGGCTGAAAACTTTCTACTTTTAAACTCGGACAAAACAGAGATGGTTGTTCTAGGTCCCAAGAAACAAAGAGATCTTCTGTTAAATCTGACAATTCATCTTGATGGTTGTAAAGTCGTCTCAAATAAAACTGTGAAGGACCTCGGCGTTACTCTTGACCCTGATCTCTCTTTTGACGAACATATCAAGACTGTTTCAAGGACAGCTTTTTTCCATCTACGTAACATTGCAAAAATCAGAAATTTTCTGTCCAAAAATGATGCAGAAAAATTAATCCATGCATTAGTTACTTCTAGGTTAGACTACTGCAATGCTCTACTTTCCGGCTACCCGGATAAAGCACTAAATAAACTTCAGTTAGTGCTAAATACGGCTGCTAGAATCCTGACTAGAACCAAGAAATTTGATCATATTACTCCAGTGCTAGCTTCCCTACACTGGCTTCTTGTTAAGGCAAGGGCTGATTTCAAGGTTTTACTGTTAACCTATAAAGCGTTACATGGGCTTGCTCCTACCTATCTTTCCGAGTTGGTCCTGCCGTACATACCTATACGTACGCTACGGTCACAAGACGCAGGCCTCCTAATTGTCCCTAGAATTTCTAAGCAAACAGCGGGAGGCAGGGCTTTCTCCTATAGATCTCCATTTTTATGGAACAGTCTGCCTACCCATGTGAGAGACGCAGACTCTGTCTCAACCTTTAAGTCTTTACTGAAGACTTATCTCTTCAGTAGGTCATATGATTGAGTGTAGTCTGGCCCAGGAGTGTGAAGGTGAACGGAAAGGCTCTGGAGCAACGAACCGCCCTTGCTGTCTCTGCCTGGCCGGTTCCCCTCTCTCCACTGGGATTCTCTGCCTCTAACCCTATTACAGGGGCTGAGTCACTGGCTTACTGGTGCTCTTTCATGCCGTCCCTAGGAGGGGTGCGTCACTTGAGTGGGTTGAGTTACTGACGTGATCTTCCTGTCTGGGTTGGCGCCCCCCCTTGGTTTGTGCTGTGGTGGAGATCTTTGTGGGCTATACTCGGCCTTGTCTCAGGATTGTAAGTTGGTGGTTGAAGATATCCCTCTAGTGGTGCGGGGGCTGTGCTTTGGCAAAGTGGGTGGGGTTATATCCTTCCTGTTTGGCCCTGTCCGGGGGTATCTTCGGATGGGGCCACAGTGTCTCCTGACCGCTCCTGTCTCAGCCTCCAGTATTTATGCTGCAGTAGTTTATGTGTCGGGGGGCTAGGGTCAGTTGGTTATACCTGGAGTACTTTTCCTGTCTTATCCAGAGTCCTGTTTGAATTTAAGTATGCTCTCTCTAATTCTCTCGTTCTCTCTTTCTTTCTCTCTCTCTGAGAACCTGAGCCCTAGGACCATACGTCAGGACTACCGGGCATGATGACTCCTTGCTGTCCCCAGTCCGCCTGGCTTTGCTGCTATTCCAGTTTCAACTGTTCTGCCTGCGGTTACGGAACCCCTACCTGTCCCAGACCTGCTGTTTTCAACTCTTAATGATCGGCTATGAAAAGCCAACTGACATTTATTCCTGATTATTATTTGACCATGCTTGTCATTTATGAACATTTTGAAAATCTTGGCTCTCTCTAATTTTCTCCTTCTCTCTTTCTTTCTCTCGGAGGACCTGAGCCCTAGGACCATACGTCGGGACTACCGGGCGTGGTGACTCCTTGCTGTCCCCAGTCCGCCTGGCCTTGCTGCTATTCCAGTTTCAACTGTTCTGCCTGCGGTTATGGAACCGCCACCTGTCCCAGACCTGCTGTTTTCAACTCTTAATGATCGGCTATGAAAAGCCAACTGACATTTATTCATGATTATTATTTGACCATGCTTGTCACTTATGAACATTTTTGAACATCTTGGCATAGTTCTGTTATAATCTCCACCCGGCACAGCCAGAAGAGGACTGGCCACCCCTCATAGCCTGGTTCCTCTCTAGGTTTCTTCCTAGGTTTTGGCCTTTCTAGGGAGTTTTTCCTAGCCACCGTGCTTCTACACCTGCATTACTAGCTGTTTGGGGTTTTAGGCTGGGTTTCTGTACAGCACTTCGAGATATTAGCTGATGTACGAAGGGCTATATAAAATAAACTTGATTGATTGATTGATTGATTGATTTAGGGGCGGCAGGGTAGCCTAGTGGTTAGAGTGTTGGACTAGTAACCTAAAGGTTGCTAGTTCAAATCCCCGAGCTGACAAGGTACAAATCTGTCGTTCTGCCCCTGAACAAGGCAGTTAACCCACTGTTCCTAGGACGTCACTGAAAATAATAATTTGTTCTTAACTGACTTGCCTAGTAAAATAAAAAATAAAATAATGTTTACATATCTTACATTACTCATATCATATGTATATACAGTATTTTATACCATCTATTGCACCTTGCCTATGCCGCTCGGCCATCCATATATGTACATATTCTCATCCACCCCTTTAGGTGTTGTGTGTATTAGGTAGTTGTTGGAGAATTGTTAAGATGACTTGTTAGATATTGCTGCACTGTCGGAACTAGAAGCACAAACATTTCACTACACTCGCATTAAACATCAATTTTAGTTGAAAATGAAATATCATACAAATTCATTTTTAACACGTTTCTTATACATTTGTACATTAACTTGCATTGAATATTATTTGAAGTGCTTTTTAAGGTTTTCCTAATACTAATAATTCAACATGACACCTGAATGTATAAACTTGCTTTTGTGACAGCTGAAAACATGCATTTATCATAAGAAAATTATACTTTTCCACCCAACCTTTGGTGAGATTATGATAACAACCATATGATTTCCCTATCTAAAACAAATCAATCAATGTCAATTATACATAATATACTAATTTATCTAAAGAATATGGGTGTGGTGGAAATTACATCTATGTTAAAAAAAACTTCTGAAAACAATATTTTTTTGCAAGCATTTTGAGCAACAACCATTGTTAAACATTTAATTAATTTAAGACAAAGTCAGATTCCAAAAGTAGCCGATGGGCAGAGCTCAAGGAAGTAGGCCAGTGTTTTTGAGAGATCAGCCCAGATGGGGTCATCCGCATAGAAGAGCTCAGTGAGCAAAGTTTAAATGTATAATTTGTGGAATACCCAACACAGGTGTGGAGGGTTACCTGCTTGTGAGAATCACCAAAGTGAACTGCCTGGATTTGACTGGTGTATTTACACAGGTAGTTCTCTCAGGGGTGCAACTTTGGTTTTAGAAGTGGGGGGGAAATTATTATAATAATTTGTTTTATCCAGTCGGATAAACACTCCAAACAGCCACCCGACCGCTCGGAGGTGTCTGCATGGTCCTAAAGCACACCATTGTCTCATTTTGTATCACAAAAATGTCCCCAGTGAAATTTCAGAATATCCCCAGTGAGTTCTCTGCAAAGTCAATATGCACGATGATCTCCACTTTCCACAGATTCTGTTTAATTCTCTCAGTTTGGAGTATTGGTGTCGAAAGTTGTGCACGTGTTTCCCCAACTTACCGTTCAACCCTTTGGAGAAGTCCTCCAGTAGAACATGCAGTATGACACACACCTTTTCTTTTACTGTCAAATGGACAGTGAACATGTTTCCTTCTTTGTTTTTCCTTCTCTCTCTTCAGCTTTGTTTTTCCACTCAAACCACTATGTCTGCTCACCAGCATCAAAGTCAGAATTCAGTGTACATTCACTCTTTCTTCAGGTTCTCACAGGACAAAGACTCTGATCACTTTGTGATGCTGTAGTTTGTCGGCCATGAACTGGAGGTTGGCGTGGGTTTTGCAGAGGCATGTGTCCCTATCCTGGACTGTTGGCTTGACAACCCAAAAAGGACGTATATTGCAGAATTCATAGTAGGACATTTTAATCTCTGAATATTCCCTCTTAAACTTCTGATAAAGGTTCTGAATTGTTCCATTCAAGAAGCGCTTCTGCTTTTTTTTTCTTGTTCCTCGTTAGTGTGTCCTTTTTCCCTGTTGTTGCTCTACTGTTGATGTCACGTTCATAGAATCTAGTGATTTTCTCTTCTGTGGCTGTGCTAATTATGTTACACTGTTTTTTCCTGGAGTATTAAAGACTTGTTGGCCTGTTTTCATTTGCCCTAATTGCATTTGCTGAAAATCCCAATTGTCTGTTTGCGGCTTTGACCAGGCCATACTTTCTCAGGATGTTGCCTCTGAGCATTTTTGAAGCTACTTGTTTGTCCTTGGCACTGTGCATTTTTTGATACTTTTGCTTTAACTCTGCAATGATGGCATTTTGAAATAATAAAATCCTTCTCAAGTTCTTCGGAGTTCCCTTCATTTGCTGCTTTGTCCTTGGGGAATCTTGTCTCCATTTTCTTCATCAGTTGATCATACCTTTTTTTGTATTTCTCAATTTTCCATTAAGCTTTATCAAGTTTGACATTTGTCATGCAAAGATCTCTATGTTTTTGAGCAACCTCTTCCAACCTTTTTCCCCCTAGCAAGTATTTGACTTCTCATTCCTGTTGCAGATGATGAGGAAGGGGCATCAGGGCGTGCATCAGGGGCAGATAAGTTAGGAGCAGGTATGATGGCCTCATGTTCTGGATGCAAGTCATCTGGTGACTAAGGTGTTGTGTTGCCTGATAGGTACTTACTTACTTACTTTATTGTCCCCATGGGGAAATTTTGGTGCAGTGTCATGTACACATTTAATGTGGCGTTTAAATACAAAACAAAATTGACAATATAACTTTTATAACTGTTACATACCAAAACATTTTTTTTTGAAAGACTAGCCTGCTGTTTAGGAGGGATACCACACCTGGCACAAATGATTGTCTAGGTCTGTTTTTCCTACTGAGGTGTGCCCTATACCTGCGCCCAGAGGGGAATAGTTCAAAGTCCGGGTACAGGGGTTGGCTTGGGTCTAAAATGATTTTGTGAGCCTTGCGGGGGGCCCTGACCTTAAAGATCTCATCTAGGTAGGTCTCCATTGCATCTGTTCTCTTTAATGGCTGTCTTCTATTCCGTTGGTTGCATTGACATTGCCGTCTCTTTGTTCTCGCTTTGTAAGCTCAAAGATAGATTTCACTTCTCCCTTGTCTTTTTTCTTCCAGTATCTCTCCCTGCCTTTTTGCAGATGTTCCTGGTATCATATAGGATACTTTTTTATGTGGCATCTTCTATAAAAAAAAAGAGAAATACTACTTAAGTTTTCCAGTTGTGCACACCTTGGAGCATTTTCTAGATTAAAGGAATTGTAAACATGATTAAATAAGCCTAATGTTTTTTTTTAAAGTAAAAAGTAAATGGATTTTTGTCATTTCCACCATGTTCTGACATTTCCACCACAGTTAAGTTTGTGATGGAAATGACTGTGATGGAAATGACGCTTCTAATGTTTTAGAGAAAAATGTCAGACTGCTTAGCATGCTTTGGATAGTATTACAGCTAGCACATAGTTTACACTAAATACATAAATTATATTTAAAAAAAATTAAGTTCTACCACAAATTAAATAAATTATAGCCTGTTTGGAAATTACTGACAATAAAAAATATTCTCGACACAAGCGATATTTACCTAGATTTTTCTTCAACTTCTGGAACAAATGTCTGCTGCAGCCATGTGCGTCAGTATCACAATATGTTTCCATGGTAACTAAATTAACATTCTCTTTATTATTGAGGAATTTGCCCTCAGTGGTAGAAATGACACCACTTCCAAAGGACAGGTATATTTTTTGTAAATAACAATATAAAGGGCATATTCACAATAAATATTGATAAAGATGTTATTTAATTCACTCTTTCTCTAGAACATAATATTACATAATGTGTAATTATTAATGTTTTCTCATAGAAAAACGTAGTAGAAGCTCAAAAGTCTGGGTTAAGGACAAGGGCAAAACCATTAAATTGAAGTATAAAATGCATCTGAAAAGTAGCTAAAATACTTGATAGAGAGGTGTTCAAAACATCTGGGGAGATTGTAGTGTGAATGTAACATATAAAGAATAAAACATATATTTTAAAATAAAATACCCAAAATTGACCCTGAGTACATAGAAGTTCCTGTAGTTGCAGAATCACCCAATTACAACATGATTAAAGTTAATACATTATGCATGCATATAATGAAATATCCCATATCTCTTTATTGTATCTCCCTAGAACAGGCAATTCATTATAATCATGAGAATGAATTGCTGAAGTTACTGTGTTCCCGTTTTAATCAACAGTCTTTGAATAAGGCACAGTTACACCAATTATGCTAAACAATGCACACCAAATGAATTATAATACATCTTTATGAAAATAATTCAGAGCAACAAAGCTTATAATGAACTCTGCACAAACATATGTCTCATCCTGGATATGATAAATGTACCAGAAAGTTATTAAGCAATTAACATTCTGGCATCCTCAATGAATATACTCTTAATCTAATGACAAAAACTTGTAATAACTGAAGTTGTTGATCATTTCAAATGCTTAAACTTTGCAATGAACTCTTTCAGAGAATGCTTCGGTAGTATGTGGGCTCACTGAGCTGGCATATTGTTTGATTCCATTCAAACAGAAGGCCAAGTCTAAACAATGTGTTCTGGGTTTCACCCTTGTGGGTTTTGGAGGGACAAAGTTCTGCAGGTTGGTAAGAGATTTGAGATGCTGCTGGATAAAACAAACCTATGTCTGTTTTTGATGGTCTTGACAGAAGCAAGGTATAGAAGACACCGATACATATGCTAAAGACCGTGGTAAAGTGAAGACACAACACGCAGAATGATAACAAGAGAAAGCCACTTTTTATTTAGAAAGAATCCCAAAAATAAACAAGTTAGCACACATTCCATATAGAAAATTTCAGTGAGAATAGTTTGGATATGCGACGACGAGGGTGATTAGATAACTTACTGTTGTATTGTTCATGACAAAAGAAAAATCAACAGTGATACCAATAGTACATTGTGTGCCTCCCTTTACATATGTGAGAGGACGTGATCGCATGTTAGGTCAAGTTATTCAAATACAAAAGTAACAATGGTCTTTCTGAAACCTTCCGTGTGTGCCTAAATCAGAGGTGCATGTCTGTAAAAGCTGCTTCAAAGCTCCTACCTAATAAAGCTACTGAGGGATGTGTTCTATACAAAAAATGTAACATGTTTGCTTTGAAACTTATCCTGCTATGAATAATTGATATTGAAAATCCGTCACCGCCAAATGACCCGCATGTATAAGTACTGCATGTAATTGACAACAAAAAAAAAATAAACTGAGGAGGGATTGTAATATTTTAGTGGATATTACTCATACTTGTCATTAAATATCCATATATTATTTCTACTTTCCTATTTCCCATCTCAAGTATTTAGTCTTACAACTTCAACACTATAATGGAAATGCACATTGGCAAAAAGAAATGAGATGCATTTGAGGTAACAACATGCAACTGATGCTAATTTACACTCAGGTTAATGCAAAGTATGTGGAGTTCACTTCAAAACTGAAAAAAAGTTGCTGAAATATGACTCTTAGCCATAAAACTGTACACCAAGTAACAAAACGTACAAAATGTGTTGACTACATTCACTTGATGACAGTGACTGATTATATTAAGACTACTATATTCATACCTACTGGCACTACATTTTGGCACCCTTATTATTTGGCATTTTTAAATGACCATTTTGACCATGTTTATTTTCCTCTCATAGCAAAACGTATGCAATAACACAGTAGTGGAGTGTCATGGAGTGTAAACTGTTTTTTTCCTTTAAAAAGTGGGCCGCGATCCTGATCCCTGACAGAAAGAAATACAAACAGCACAATACGTTAAAGCAAACAAATAACATACAAAAACATTTGTGCCACCCACTTGAACAAGTAAAAACATAGGAAAAGGATTGATTTCAAATGTCAAGCATTGCTAAGTATTTTATATCAACACCAAATGTTAAAGAATAAGATATATAGGAAAGTTTAGAATAGTAATAAATTACATGATTTAAACATTCCAAACCCCATAAACAACATATTTGGCTTTAAAAATATCGAACTACAAGCTGTTAAGCGTTTTTTTCTTTCAATATACTCACACATTAATAGGTTTATATTCAACCAGTATGTAAGCGGTTTTATTTAAAAGCCATTTTTGTGAAAATACATACAAATATTTTTTCATATCGTTTTTCTTACATTTTCAACAACAAAAAAATGGACATTTCACATCTCGATGATGAAGTCAAGTGTGCTTCAAGGATCCCGGGGTTGGCGGTGGTGGCTACAGAAACAGACGTGTTGTCTCAACAATGACCCCCCCCCCCCAGTTGAGATGACAGAACTCCCATGAGCAGCTGTTACAGTCAATCATGCTTCCTATATCTCCAACATACTCAGAGATAGGAAATGATGTCACCGGGTTACAAAAAAAGGCCTCCCTTTGTATTCCAAGGTGAAATTCCATCGAGAGGGATTGTCTTTTGTTTAGTGAGAAATAGAGAGCGAGAAGAAGGAAACGTCTTCATGACACCATAACGGGAGGCCCCTTGACCCATTCAACTAAAATGGAGAGAAAGAAAGCGTGAAGAGAGAGGGGCGAGGGGAAAAAGACGAAAACCGCTCTATTGAAACCATTGTAAGGCACTCAAAAGGTTCTTATCGATCAGGAGAGATCTGTCAAGCTGACGTTCATTCCCATGCCGGGTCTCACGTAAGGTACCGCATGCACTGCTTTCGGAAACTCTGGAGTCATCACCCGGCCATTCTCCCCAGTACTCCCCGTTATAGACAGCCTCGCTTTGCTCCTCATTGCGTCCGTGAAGGTCACCTAACATACACACACAAGCACACACACACACACACCACACACACACACACACACACACACACACACACACACACACACACACACACACACACACACACACACACACACGCAACCAACATAACCATATACACACACACGTATTCCAGCACACAAACACACAAACACAAGGAAACCAGGTTAATTCCAGACATCCCCTCCAACCTAGTAAACTTAAAATTTTAAATGTAGAAAGATGAGAATGCAAACGTAAACAAAATATGATTTCCATGGGTATGGCAAAATGCGGGATGCAAATGCCCATGTACAGCTTGATATGCATGATTATCACAAGCAGTATCGATTAATGTGTCACTGGGACATAGGTTAATGAGCATGGCCATCAACAGGCATACATGATCATGATGTTAAATAGTAAGGAAACTTAAAATGAACCAAAACACTGTACACTCTAAAAAACAGGGTAGTCTCTCTCTCATTACCAAATCATAACACGATCTGATTTGGCCAACCTCCACATTCAACATTCAAGGATGGGACAGATGAAGCCAAAAGCGTGCATTGGGGGAATTTATATGAAGACCTCGTTCCTACCCCCTAAATTTTTACACTTTCGATCCCATATACGTTGTAACCTTCCTTATAAGTTGCAAAATTCTGTGAATTCTGCGAGGAAGTTGGGTTAATATTCTGTGCATTCTTTGCCACCTTCATTCGTATCGCCTCGGCTCGGGACTTGTAACAGAACTCAATCAAGGCCACCAGCATGGCCAAACCAAGTCCGCCGACCAGAATGTAGAAAACCCCTGCCACATTGCTCAGACTGAGGGCGCTCGTCTTCTCCTGCAAACGCACACGAGACAGATGTCAGTGGGAGGGCACAGATAAAAGGGCATAATAAAAAATAAAAACGCCCATCCACCAACAAAAAAAACTACTGACACAGCAACACACAAATATGCTAGCATTTCTACATGGTCTATCAATTTACCAAGCAGATAATGTACACTAAAGCACAACAAATCTAGACAACGTTACAAACCACACACAGGTGCTGCCTATTTTTTAGGGTTACTTTATAAAAGCAATGTGGTGGATTAAGGTTAGTACTTGGTCTAGTGATATAGAAATATATTTGCAAGATGAAATGCAGCTATATTTCAAATGTGGTAGAGTAATCTATGTGTTTC